>NW_024583138.1:93551-96106 GCF_018398535.1 Haplochromis burtoni | reverse complement strand
ATAATGGACTCCTAGGAGACACCAACCACGATGATCCAGCTAGACTCAATTCTGAGTCTATCTCCACCTGTCCTCATTTTTTCCAGGTCCTGGAGTCCCTGAAATATGGAGAGCATAGTTACTGAATTGCTTCCAGCAGCCCTGCCAGCCTCCCTGGCACAGCCCCTCCTTTGCAGCGGAGCCACAGACCACACTCTGCCACAGTCCTGTATGTCTCTCAAGAGTTTCTGGTAAAGGATTTGTGAAGACCTGTCCACATGGTTTAGTTGCTGCATTGCAACCTCAAACAAACTATGTATTTTAGGTGACATAAATGAATTAGAAATGGAAGCAACTACATTGCACACAGTTCTTACTGCATTATCCATCGCAAAGAAAACTGTCCTCATGAACTGAAAGTTCAAAAATAATTTACGTGTTACTCAATATAAAATGTACTTCTACATCACGTCTGGAAAGAATCTCGGCCTCTTCTAAAAACCTGGGTGAACTGGATTCTCTCTGGGCCTCACTGATCAGTTCCTTTAGTTATTGGTGGTGGTCGCTGTGGTCTGTCTTCTTGAATGCCTTCTGGGCCTTAACTCTGGGTGAGCCTGGGGTCCCACCCTTGGCTCACTCTGGGGTGGCCGGCCTCTGGCAGGGTCGGCTGGTTGTTGCCTCTGGTCTTCTAAGGCCTTAGCCCTTTGACCGCGAGGGCATCTTGTTACAGATGCAGCAGTTGATGACCCGTTGTGCTCATCCTTATTATTTCTATTTATTTCGGTCCTTTCTCTTTTCTTCTCCCCCGCCTCTCAGCTATGGCACATTTACACGATAATAATAATAACAATAATAATGAAAAACATAAAAACAAAAGAACAATAAAAACAAAACTGAATAAATAAATAACAAGAGGAGCCTATAGAGTTTACAGATCTTCTCTTGGCAAAGTAAATGTGTTTGGCACAACAGAGCATTCAGTTCATGATTCTGCTTGCAAAGGCTGCCAGGCAGGACAGTCAAAATAAGAAACAAAGATAGGTAGCTAGATATATTAATTAATATAATGGTACATTGCAATTTTACTCTTAGTGATTTGTGCTATTTATTTGTTTATCTATTTATCGATTTACCTAAACACCAGAACCCAAAGTTGCATTATATAAATATTGGCTTATTCTGCTTATTCCTCCTAACTTACGTCGTAACTGGAAACTGCTTTTATCCTTACACCATAACCTTCCGTGCCATTCAGCTTTGTCCCCTTTACTTTATGCTTTAAATACATTACAGCAAATCAGACATGAAGCCTCAACTAAGTGAAGTAAGTAGAGGCTAATTATGATGTCTGTGTGTTATTTAGTGTGTTAGTAATTCTGGGCTCACGGTCTGTTTAGTTCAGCATCAGTATCTCACAGCTGAAACAAACGGTTTAGGATCTTCATGATCAACCTGCAAAATATTTAAAAATCTGTGAAACTATAACAGCTGAACACTGAGAAAGAAAACCTTCCACTTGAAATACAGAAATCTGGAAACGAGGCCACGGGACGTAACAGTGTGTGTATTTGTGTGTGTGTGTATGTGACAGCTCAGGACTCATCCAGAGGAGGGCTGCTTTGTTAGAAACTCCTGCACCATTAACATGAAGTCTTTGTAACTTTGTAACACCTGACTGTCCAATGTGCAGAAGAGCACAAAACATTATTCACAGTCAGGTCTTTTTTACTTCCTGCATGACCTGTAACATTGCAGACATTTATTAAAGTCAATATTCTGTACCAAAAGTTTCAGACATGAATCTAACTCACTTCTAATATGAGTGACACTAATTGCAGCATCGTGACAGATGTGCTGTAGTTTGGCTGTAGGCTGTAGTGCATGTCTGAGAGAAGGAAAAACTACATGAAATTGATTTGTAGTGTTGCATAGGTTTGTGTGTGTTTGACTCCAGTTTTTGTTCATCATGGATCGATTACAAAATGTGTATAATTATCTGAAAGAAGTCACTGTAAAAACTCAGTTGACTGTCTGTGTGTGTCTTTTATTGTGGCTCTCCTCCTTGACCCCGAGGCTTCATCTTCAGTTCTGCTCCGTTTCATAAAAACTGCAGAATTACTGAGGAGCAGAAAATGCAGAGTCAAAGCTTTGAGCACAGTGTGCCACGGTCTGGCTGGCAGACCGTGGCGATGAGGAAAGTAGGACCCAAAACGCAAGACTCTGCGATGCCACAGTGCACTTTATTTACAGTGAATAGACAGGTCAGTCCAACAATTAACTCAGATGTAATTTGCTAATGGTGCTCATCACTTGCTCCCAGTGCGTCCCGTGCTGTAGCCCCCTTAGTTTGTGTGCTCCCCAACTCGCTTCTTCGCTCGACTTTCCTGGAGGAAGAAGGAAAATCCACAATTAGCCACACACGCTAGCCGACTACCAAGACCACACATCTCGCACAGACTATACCAGTCAGGAGTAATAATCCCACGTCGACTGTCGCCGCGAGTCCAGGTTCAATACCTCTTCCTAGCCGGGAGGGATGATTACCACCAGTTGGTAGTGATGTGACGTTCTGTATC
>NW_024583138.1:83378-92036 GCF_018398535.1 Haplochromis burtoni | reverse complement strand
TTTTTCTTTTTCCAGGTTTGGATAAGAAATCAGGATCTAATCAGAGAAATTTAGGTCTTTTAACATCTGTGTTATTAAAGCCAGTTTTTATGTTCAGTGTTTTGTCATTTAATAGCTGTTCAGATTATTATATCCTTCTTTCCACTGTTTGTCTCGAAGGAATCAGGATTTCAGTCATTTATTTAGTCGGTCTTTGTTACTGCACTCTGCTTTTTGGGGGGGAAATGCACTTTTAATTTTAAAACTTTGTATACTTGTATGTTTGTATATTTCTTTATTATTAGGAAAAACTGTTGTTCATAAAAGGTAAAATTTTGTCTTGTTTGTCAAATATTTTGACATCAAGTGATTTTAAGTGAGAATTGTGAAAATGAACAAACAAGCTGCTCGTGTTGCTGAAATGAAATCTAATGCAACAGTTTATTCACTGCACTGCTGTTTGACCTCTTTGCAAAGGTAAATCAAACTCACAAAGACAACCTAGTTGTGTGAACCTTGATTTATTTAAAAATTTACACAGGAAATGTTTTTGAAAACACATTAATAGAGCCCCACTTTTGGATGTCACCACATATAAGGTAATTTATTGGGGATCTTTTCACATTATATGTTTATTATTGGATACAAAAAAAAGAAGAAGTTGAGAGCATCAAGCTAAGGCTTCGTTCATTAGGAATTGCATTCAATATAGGGATGGTATTGGTTTCCTCCAGACATGATGCTTGGCACTCAGGCCAAAGAGTTCCATGTTTGTTTCATCAGACCAGAAAAGTTTGTTTCTCATGTTCTGAGAGTCCTTGCCTTTTGGTAAAGTCCAGGTGTGTTTCCATGTGCTTCTTGGGACCTTCAATACTGCACACATTTTTCTGCACACTTTCCTACAATCCCGTCTCAGAGATATACAACCAATTCCTTGGACTTCATGGCTTGGTTTGTGCTCTGTCACCTATGTGGCCTGATAGAGACCGGTGTGCACCTTTTAAAATCCTGTCCAATTCAACTGAATTCATCACACATATAGAAACATCTGCCAGATGATCATTGGCAACAGGATACACCTGAGCTCAACTTCCAGTGTCATCTGTGAATAGTTATGTGTGTGTTATAGTTTTGGTTTTCTTTTTAATAAATTTGCAAGAATTACAAGCAAACATTTTCACTTTGTCACTCTGGCGTATTGTGTGCAGAGTTTCAAAGTGAAAATGAACTGAATGAGACAGTAACATGACAAAATGTAAAACAAATCACTGTGGTTACGTTCAGAACAGACTGCTGCAGAGACGTGCCTCCTTATTTATGGTGACCGGGCTTAGGAGACAGAAGTATCTGTAGATGGTTATTCTGCTTATTAACATTTCATAAATGCTCCAGTGTGATACAATAAAGCGAGTAAACTGACCATTCTTCCATCAACCATGTTTTTCTAGTCTGCCTCGACACTCTGAATATGTGTTAAAGTCAGGTACCAACGTAGCTAGAAGGAACTACAAGAAGGTAACGTCTTGCTGTAGTTCCAGGCTGCACATGTTTATATTATTATTATTATTATTGCCTTTCATGCTGTTGCAGCTATTGTATGTGATAACCCACTGACTCCTATACAGTGAGACTTTTTTGTTTCCTCTCTGCCAACTGATGTAAGAGTTTGCTGTTGAACCATAGGCTGAGCAGTCACAACTGTTCAGTTAACATTTTATTTTATACAAAGTGCCAAAACCAGCTACCTATGACAACTACTGAAAAACATAAACACGTCGCTACAACAAGCATATGGTGGATGTACTGTGATCTGTGACTGAACCTGCCCTGCATCGCGCAACCATCACTACCAGCCAACTAATGTGACGAAGACTGAGTAGCCTACGCCACCTGGTGGTATACATGTACACTGAGCATGAGAAGCTCGGGGTTAATGAGCTTTAGATTACAAATGAATCTCTGCACAGATCAGATGTAGGAGGAGAGTAGCAAAAGTCGCGTGTAAAAATCAGACAGTTGAACAGCTGAACGACTTGCAACTGCAGATATTTAGGGGAAAAAACCGAAAAAAAAAAAAAAAAAAAAAAATGTGAAAAGGGAGAGGGGGGTCACACGTGTACAAAAACAGGCGCTACGATTGACCTGGAAAAAGATCTGAAGAGAAATCGAAAGTTACGAACATTGAAACGTGTTCAGTGCAGCCGCTGTCTGTGCTTTTAATCCTGTCCTGTTATTATGTAAGATTTCTGTGCTTCTGCCGCTCCCGGTAAACTCCGCTTTCACTCTATTCCCGTCCACTTGTCAATCAATCAGCACTCGACCAACGCTATCCCTGTCCAGAGACATGCAGGTAGTCTGGTGAAAGACTGAACAGGAGCATTAATGGGGTGGGTGGAAAGCCCACTCTGTCAGAACGAAACACTTTAAGCGTAATTCATTGTCCTCGAGTGCGTTCACATCTCCGTTTGGACAGCGAACTGAGAGATGATGGTGGAGCTGCTCCGACTTTTAGAGCTGGAAGTGACGTGAAACGTTGAGTAACTTGACTCCACGCGAGCTGTACGCATTTGATTGGATCAAACTCGAGGAACTGCAGAAGCAGGAACCTGGAGTTTAAATGAATGGCGAGTCAATGCAATGTCCTCCTTTGGAGTTTTTTATTATTTTCTTGCTGTTTTAATTTCTGGAGCCTTTGACAAAGGTGAGAAAAATGTATTTCTGTATGTATGTGAGTTAGACCCTTTTATAGAATAGACTTTTATTTTTATTTTTATACAGTAGAGGTCACTAAGGTGACCTGAGAATTTAGATTATGTTGTGACAAGTACAACCACCGACAGTGTTAAAGTTTATTTTCTGTGGTTTCTCTGAGTATTTAGGAGGGGTTAGTGACGGTCACGGGGCTGTTGGAGCTTGTTCTTTAGGAAAATCATAGCAACACTTCAGCATTCCCAGTATGTTTTTTTCTTTTGTGTGTGTGTGTGTGTGTGTGTGTGTGTGTGTGTGTGTGTGTGTGTGTGTGAATTAATCTCACTCTGAATCAATTTTCAATATGTGAATGTCATAGTTTGAAAAAGTCATAAGGTCCTGCAGCTTATTGTTGGTGTCGACCGGCAAAGAAGAAGAAAAAGTAGAAGAACAAGAAGGGCAAAAGGGACAACGTGGAAGTTGTGATATTATGTCAGCTTACGATCTAAAGAAGTGTATCCGGCTTGATGACTAATGATGCCCTGAGTGACGTTTGTCTGAAAATGTTTGCACAGGTTCATGCCATAATCCACACAATGTATTATTTATCAAACATGGTAATGTGAGAAATGTTAATGCTGAATGGAGTTTTTATAATAGTCATTTTATAATGTTGTTTTAACAAATGTTTTTTAAAGAACTCAAACAGAGAAAGTGCATATGTCCCCCAGTGAGTCATTTATTGGTTTAGCTTTAAAATTTGGAGATTTTCCTAAACTGCAAACTGAAAAAAAAAAGTTTGACCTTGACCTTTGATGTATGACCTCTAAGCATTACATACTATTGTATGTACTTTAACTTTCATATGATATATTAGCCAAAATGATAAGTCAAATTTGACCTTGGGCGCTAACAATGAAGCTCAAAACAGCCTGTTTTTTTCTTTTTACATTCCTTGGCATAATTATAAGTCTGTCTATGGAGAAATCGGGATGAATCTTACATCTAATATATTATGTAACCTGAAAATCTTGCCTTGTGGCTAGAAAGGGTGGACAGTGATCTGCACATGTGTGTGTGCACCTCTATGGTTGTGTTCGGGGTGTTGCAGTAGAACTAAAAAAAAACATGTACTAAAAAACCTGAACCAGCTGGAAGCAACTTTGATTCCTGTTGCAATAACACTGTTACCAGATTTGTTTAGGCAGAGTGTCAGTGTGAGGCTGAAGGTACAAATGTGTGTTGCAGGAACTGGGATAGCCAGTAACACTGGACCTGATGTGTCAGCAAGTTGGACTTGAACATTATATTTAAAGTGCCTCACATCTCAAACTGTATCTCCTGCAGCTCTAACAGCAGTGATCCAAACACAGCAGACTGTGCTGGCAGCAGTGGGAGAAGATGCTGAATTCAGCTGTCAGCTCTTGGACACTAAAGACGTCCTTCAGGTCACATGGCAGAAAATCTCACATGATGTGGAGACAAATGTTGCCACCTACAGCAAGTACTATGGTCAGAGAGTGAATGATGGCTTTACAGAGAAATTTAAGTTTAAACATACTGAACTACAGAACTGCTCCATAGTCATCAGGAATGTGATGGAGCAGGATGAAGGCTGCTATCACTGTCTGTTTAACACTTATCCTGACGGCTCCCTGACAGGGAAACCCTGCCTCCGAGTTTATGGTAAGAACTTTAACCTTCTTTAACCAACAACAAGTGCTTGTAACGAACATACTGGACATAAATGTGTGAGCAGCTGGTGTGTTTGTAAGAACATATTGATGATTTTTCCTGATCCTTCACAGAGCTGCATGAACCTGCTGTTGATGTCAGAGAGTCAAACTCTGCTGAAGAGTGGGTTGTTTCCTGTTCAGCCACTGGTCGACCTGCTCCCACTGTAACACTCAGTGTCTCACAACAAGACCTCAGCTTCTCACAGTACAACACTGTCAGTGTGTCCAACACCAACGCTACATTCACTGTCACCACTACAGCTGTGCTCTCAGGTTCACGTAAACACAGCACACAGGTGGGATGTGCAGCACGAGTGCTCTCTGCTCCTCACAGAGAGGTGATGGTGACGATTCCTGATGATGATGATGATGATGATGGTGATGGTGAGAAATTGTTTCAACATCACTGATTCATAAATTAATGATTACTCTGTGATTCTAATGTTTGTGTTTCTTTTTCCAGGTTTGGATAAGAAGTCAGGATCTAATCAGAGAAATTTAGGTGTGTTAACATTTGTGTTTTTAAAGCCAGTTTTTATGATCAATTTTTTTCGTCATTTGATAGTTGTTCACATTATTGTATCCTTCTATCTCCTGTTTTTCTCAAAGGAATCAGGATTTCAGTCATTCTGTCGTCTGTGGTGTTGGTGCTCTGTGTCGCTGCACTCATCCGTGTCAGGTATAAAAAGTGATCTCAAAGCAGGTCGTCTGCTGATATTACAGCATCTTTACATATTCAACTGTTCTTAAATCTGTTGTCTGTCGCACAGAGAGCTCGTGGTGAATTATAACTGAAACAAGAAACACTCAGGAGTAAGTCTCTCTTCATCCTGCCAGACTGCACTCGGAAAGTTGCTGGTTTCTTTTTCACTCTTCAGGATATTTTCACATTTCAATTCTTTCCAACTTACCTTTTACTTTTCTACTTTCTTTCTAATTCATCAAACCCCGTCTTTGGTTTGTCTAAGCTATTGTTCTTTGTTCAAAAATATTTTTATTCAGCAATATTAACACAGTGATGCTAAAATGTTTTTGTTTTTGGTTTTAGAACTGGACCATTTTCAGTCAGATGAAGGGACACTCAGACACTCAGCGGCAGAAGGCAGACACCTCCTGAGGAGTGTCAGTTCATTATGCCAGAGTGTTACTTTTTTTTTTATCTCAGTACTTTGTGCTGTTTATTTATTTTTTATATATCTTTGAAATGGTGCTGTTTATAAAAAGTCATGTTTTGGTGTTTTGTCAGATATTTAAACATTAAGTTACTTGAAATGCGAACTGTGAAAACGAGCATGAGTGGCTAAAATGAACCTTTCTCATCAATAACTTTGATTACATTGATTAAATTGAGACTACCAGAGACAACTACAATGAAAACTGCACTGTGCTTTTGTAAATAACAACACTTTTCCACCTGAAATTGCAGAAAAATGGCAGCTGAAGGTCTCTGTTTGTTCACTGTGAACATGTTATGCTCAATTTATTACTACGTGTATTGTTAAAAAAACAACACATACATTTGTGTTCAGTTACTCAGACCAGGAATATTTATCACCTTAGTAATGTAAGACCATCCTAGTGCTAGTCAAGTATTGTTTTAATAATGTTTTAATGTTTTTTTTATCTGCAAACATTGCACTGCTCATCAGAAAGTGTAAAGAAACATTTGACGCTTTTGCTTCTTCTCTGTGTCAAACTGGACTTAATGCAAAACACTCCTAATTGTCTCCATGTAGTTTTGCAGGTATGCTATCTGTTGATATGAGTTACCTTTCCACACATAAAGACAGCAATTTTCAGGCTTACAGCTCGTCAGTCTAAACACATGCAGACTGCTGTTATTCTCACTGTACTGCTGACTGACACATTTCCAAAGGTAAATAAATTTCACAAAGTCAACCTGCTTGTTTTTGTCTTGGTTTATTTCAGATTTCTACAAAAAATGTTTTCATCAAACAGATGATCAGATGGATGCTTTTGATTGGCGGCACATGCACAGCTGCACGTAAAACTGTTTGTTTTACATATACTGAACACACATGAAAAAAACAATTATCAGCTGCCGATAAACTGCTGCTCCAACATACAACACTGTAAAAAATGACAGATGCCACCACAGAGTCATAGAAGGTCTTTAAAAGCGCTCCTGCTGGACTCCAAATGACCTCAGCCGCCTCAGCAGGTAGAGTCTGCTCTGACCCTTCCTGTAAAGAGCATCAGTGTTGTGGCTCCAGTCCAGTTTATTATTCAGGTGAACACCCAGGTACCTATAAGAGTCCACTATCTCAATGTCCACTCCCTGGATGTTCACCGGTGTCAGTGTGGTGGGTCTGCGTCTCCGGAAGTCCACCACACACTCCTTGGTTTTCCTGGCGTTGATCAGCAGGTGGTTCTGAGGGCACCAGTCCAGTGTCTGTACTCTGAGTCGTCCTCACCTGTGATGAGGCCGACTATGGCAGAGTCGTCAGAGAACTTCTGTAGGTGGCAGCGTGGGGAGTTGATGGAGAAGTCTGCAGTGTAGAGGGTGAAGAGGAACGGTGCCAGCACAGTTCCCTGTGGGGCCCCCGTACTGCAGACCAGCGTGTCAGAGACACAGCCCTGTGTCCTCACATACTGTGGGCATGCTGTGAGGTAGTCCAGTATCCACTGGGACATGTGGTGGTCCACTCCCAATAGCTCCAGCTATATATATATATATTGGAAGCAGCATGGCCCCCCTCCCCATGTCGACGGGTTGTGTGTGAGGTATTGGTGGTAAAACGTGTCATTGTTTTTTACTCTTCAGACTGTTTATCAAAAATGTTTTTTATGCAAAATTTTAAGATTCTGCTACTTCTCAAATTGACCTCTCTGAAAGAAGGGCTCCATATTTTCTTATTCTGCCTTCATGTACCCTTTTTGGTATGTTGATGGATGAGTTACCTTTCACAGAAAAAAAGGAAAAACACTGTATTCTGTGACGGTGGCAGATTATTTGTCTCTATAAATTTTGCATGCTTACAGTCTAAAAACATGCAGACTGCTGTCATACCCACTGTAGTGTTGTGTGAGCCTTTTGCAAAGGTAAATAAATTTTACAAAGACAACCTCGTTGATTTATTTCAGACTTCCACAACACAAATTTTCAAAAACAAGTGATTAGTTTTTAAATTTAAGGTAGAAAAACATGTCTTATTTTGGAAGTCCTGCCAGTATACTCTTGGGTATACTCTTCCTTGTTAAACACAATTTAAAATCCTGCTGCATCAGCTGCTCTATAAAACACGCGCTGAAAAACAGCTTTGGGGGCATTTTGCATATATAATATTACCTCCTCGTGTATCCTCCCATCTTGGTGTGTATTTCTTGAATTGGACATCTTTGAGTTCAAGGGGGGAACTTGACACAGTCCTCGCAGCTGAGCAACATTTGTTCAGATTCCCAGAGAGAAATATCATCCACACCTGCAGAATAATGTATGAGTGCATAAATAAACTAGGAAGTATTTATTCTGAGGTGAGATTAAAAGACAGATCAAAAGAGGGAGGGGACTCCTAAAATGATAAAGTCACGTGAGCTGCTGTTTCAGTCAGTGTTAGGGAAACACACGCAAACCACCAAAACACAAGGTTTCTTACCACTGATTTGACAGCACAGGCGAGTTTGCTTAGTTTTGTGCTTTAATTGTTAATTAATGACACTTTTTTAAATATAATTGCGAATGGTCATTTGTTAGTTAGTTTAATTTTGTTTTTTGTTCTTTTAATTTTCAGAAGTGAGGACAATGTTTAATGGTTGCAAATTCCATATATATGTAATATATGTATATATGTAACTCCAAGTTCCAGAACGTTTTTACCATTTTCACCTTCAGTAAAACACATTTAAATCATTATTACTGTTTTGTGTTTTATTTTATTTTCTCAAATTTAAATGACGTCCACTCTCCCTATTCTCTGAAAAATCAATCAAGAACTAATAATCCACGAGACTGTTTTAAATTCAGCTGTAGTTCAATTTTTGTTGTGGACATTAAGAAGGAATTCTTGATTCGTGAATGTATCCATTCAGATTTTTTGGGAAGGTTTCCTTGGTGACCCACACCAACCACTGCCTTTGTTTGCACTTTTTTTCCACTAGGTGGCACTACAGCCGTAGGATGACCTCCTACAACATCTTTCCTTGCTTTCGCTTCACTAATCAGCTCTGTGTTGCAGTTACCAGCTGCACAGTGCACGGTAAATATGATAAATAATGACAAATGAGACTTATTGTG
>NW_024583138.1:80279-83358 GCF_018398535.1 Haplochromis burtoni | reverse complement strand
TTTTTTCCACTAGGTGGCACTACAGCCGTAGGATGACCTCCTACAACATCTTTCCTTGCTTTCGCTTCACTAATCAGCTCTGTGTTGCAGTTACCAGCTGCACAGTGCACGGTAAATATGATAAATAATGACAAATGAGACTTATTGTGTGTGTGAAAAAAACCTTGAACCAGTGCACCACATGGAACAAATATTGCAGGAAATCATTTGTGTGTTCACACTCAGGACCAACAGCAGACACAATGAGCACTACAGAACACATCACACACAAGTGCAAATAATTCACTCAGCCTTCAGAGTTGTTGAATTCAGGTGTTCAATCATTCCATGTCCACATAGTGTATAAAATCAAGCACCCAGGCATTTACACTGTTCTGCAGACATTTGTGAAAGAAGCCTGGAGAACTCCAGTGTGGTACTATGATAGGATTCCACCTGTGCAACAAGTGCAGTCATGAAATACGGGTACGTAAAATCACAGAGCGGACCTTGAGGCTCATAGCGCGCATATGTCACATAACTTTTGCACAGTCACTGAAAACCTCTAAGCTTCATGTGGTCTTCAGACTAACTCAAGAACAGTGCGCAGAGAGTTCACTGAAGACTTCATGACTTTCATGCGTATTTTGTCATCTAAGACTTAAACAAGAAAAGCGCACAGTTTCGGCTTGGACTAATCTCAGTACACTCAGAATGAAACTGATAGTTGTGAGGCTGTTCCATTACACACTGAAGAGGAGGGGGAAATAAATGTGTTGTAAAAAGCAAATACCTATGAAATCAATGACTCGTTAGCTATTTAAGTGAAATTTGTGAAATGTCATGTCACTTTTATTAATGGAGGAGGCCCTTTTTAATTTGCTGTTTTGACGCACGCACTCACTCAGTGAGATTGTAGCCTGACTGAGCGGAACACCTACTGATTCAAGAGCCATGTCTTTTGAATTTTGGCGGGCCAATGGCAGAGCGTACAGTCATATTTATATTTTCTTTGATGGCGTTTTTGTTCCAAAAGTAAGACAAATAATTTGTTTTCTGTATCAGTGTGATTTGGTTGTAAAATGATTCGTTACCTTCAGTTTAAGAAGCGTGTGACGTGGAGTGCTGAGTTTCACTGTAATTTCAGTCCTGTCAATGTTTTAATCGTTCTGTGTCGGACACGGCTTAAGCCCTGCACCAGTAACAGTCCTGCCATTTTCTCCGTGCAAATCTAACAGCAGACTGGCAATAGCAGAAATCCTGAGCTCATGCATTCTGAACATGTCCCTCAAGTCATATGGCAGAAAATCTTAACAGAAAAGAAAGATGACTGCCAACAAGTTCTTTGGTCAACAAGCGAATCCAGACTTTACAAAGAAATTGGAGTTTAAAAATTGTGCACTACAGAACTGCTCAACAGTCACCGAGAAGGTGGCAGAGAGATAAAGTCTGTTAGTTTCACAAAGCTGCCTCCAAGTCTAAAGGTAAGACGTTTTGACCTGGAATCACGGAGAAACAATATTTTTATCTGATAAATGCATCCACACATTCATAATACACCCAACCAAAATGTGGCAGAAGCGAGGCTTTTCACATCGATATACTGGTTCTCAAATTCTCTCAGTTTAGAAGTTAATGTGATATTTTTTCTTAGGAAGCATCAGATGTTTCCTCCTGCTATCTATTTCATGTTTATGATTTTTTTCTCTCACCTGCTACAGTAAATCTATTTATGAGAATAAACTGTGCCTGGAGAAGTGTTTGATTGAAACATTGCACAGCTGTAGTACACAGATACTTGGCAGCACATCAGTTTGCTGATTCTAGTTTCTACCACCAACACACGGAGTGCTTGTGATTTCTATGTACGGGATTTCATTTCATGTGTCATTTATATTACCTTTGCAGAAAGAAAACAAAGTAGGCCGTTACCTCTGATATATGAGTGCTCAAGCGTTCATTTACTCTTTCATCGAGTACAGTAGCGGGTTGAGCAGAGGAGACAGGAAAACACTTCGTCTGGTGGAGAGCGAGGATTGCACAATATAAAGAGAATGAGAGGAGGGGAAAACCGGGTTACACGCGCAGTTAACAGCGGTAATTAGGCGATGCGTGTTGACTAGGATTGTACTAAATTAAGATATTGTAATATTCTCCCGCACATATCATTTTTGCTGTTAGCTTATGTGCTCTCGTGAAGAATACTTTAGGCATCACCGTGGAAGCGTCTTGCGCTTGTTTCAATCTTTGGAGGGATGTATGGAGTGAAGATGTCACAGTTTGGAACTGTAAACTACGTTATTGCCGTTTTTACTTGTGGACTCTTTCACAAAGGTGAGTAAAAAGTGTACATTAATATTACACACAGGTGTGTGGCAGCATGCGAGTTAGACGTTTTTACACAACGACAGATCACGTCCTTTAATTTGTTACAAGCACACAACACATTAAGAGTGGTGGGTGAAGCTGCTGTGACAGGTTTTCTGATTTTGGAGGAAACGCATCAATCTGGTCTTGCTCTTGAACTGCGAGGAGAGAGAGAAAAAGATAAGTTCTAAGATAAGTGGTCAGCTGTGCGCAAATAGGTTTATTACATACATTGACTGTTGTGTCTTAAGAAACATCGCAGTTGTAAGAATTGCACACGTGTGTCTCTGTGTGTGCGCGCGTGTGTGTGCGCGCGCGTGTGCCTGACATGTGTGCCCTGTGCAGACCACTGCGGTTCAGTTTTGTCTTGTCTGCCGTGTGGTGGTAGTTGCAAGACGAACGTACTTTCGAGATACAGTATATTGGAATGTAAAAAGAGGAATGGACTACTACGTATTTTATACCTTAGAAACTAGAATTTTTATAAGTACCCGGAGCACACCGCCCGCTGAAAAAGACGTGCACATTTACGCACCCTGCGCAGAAACATTATTTTCATTAACACGGGGACAGATCGACTCAAGATACATCAGAAAGATCTCTGGCCTCGTTATAACGATGTAGAGTGGGAGACTTTGGCCCACTCAGTGAGACATTAGAAACTGCTCTCCTGTTTGCTGCGCTTCTGACCTGAAGCGCTGAGGTGACGAACCAGACACTGAAAATTAGTTTG
>NW_024583138.1:64709-79055 GCF_018398535.1 Haplochromis burtoni | reverse complement strand
AAGTAACTTATGCACAATGGTCTATTCCACTGCACACAGAAGAGTGTGTTGTACAATAGCAGACGTTTTGCAAAATATTGAATCTTATGGAATCAGTGATATCACACTGAGCGTAATATGTCATGTTGCTGTTATTAATGAAAGGGACATGGCTGGGCGTACAATCACACTGGTCTCTTCTTTGCTGGCGATTTTTTTCAGAAGGTGAGCGAGCGACTGTTTTCTTTACGACCTAAATGCGTGCTGATTTGCTGTAGTCAGTTTGCTGTGTGGTGATCGTATAAAGTAAAGTGTACTTCACTGCAGACAGGACATACAGTGAGATTTGGCATGTGGTTTCTGGGAAAATAAACTTAGTGTATAAGATGGAATTTATAAACAAATCAGCAAATATAGTAACTTAAATGTAAACTGGAAGAAACTGATCTTTAATTGTGAAACAGGCACACACAGAAGTCAAAATAAGACATGCTTATAACACTATAATATTAAATAAGTAAAAACTGCAGACGCAATTAAAATAAGGCATTCCCAAATTGCAGAATTAACATGATTGCACTTTGCATAACACACACTGATACGAAATAATTGTCATCTAAATCAGAACCTTTCTTGCCTTCCTTGGTGCAAAGTCATCAATAATGTCATCATATGAAATCTGGTCAGTAATTGCATGATTGATGCTGATGATGGCAACGCCAGTGAGGCGTTCCTGAGACATAGTGGACCTCAGATATCTCTTCACAAGTTTCAGCTTTGAAAAGCTCCTCTCTCCTGAAGCCACAGCCAGAGGCAGAGTGACTACAATTCTCAGAGCAGTCCAGAAATGTGGTTACATTTGTCATGCAAAACGTTCAGCAGCCCAAGAGAGGTCAGCGATGTTGATGCTAAGTCAGGCAAATTTGTAATCTCTGGCATCCAACTTGGCCTTGAAAAATCAAAGTAGCACTGAGGGCCTCACACTGTTCAGTGAGGTCATCATTTGAGAGATTTGGAAAATGTGTTAGTACTTCGTTTTCTAATGTGTTGAATCTCGCTTGGATGGAAGACGCTGCAGCATCAACAGCAACATTAAAAAGGTCAGCTACAGCTTCTTTAAGGCATCACTCAATGGCTCATCAAATGATTTGTAAGAGAAGTGCTGCTTTGTAGATCTCAGTCTTTTCTGTGGCAGAACAGCCTCTATGTTCATGTCCTCACACATATCCTTGGCTGACATTTGTGCAGAATCAAAGCCTGTCGCCCTGTAGCTGTAGAGACCTCGCTCTGTCTTTTTGAGCAGGTTGACTGCTACATCGCATGCATGTTGGGAGACTGCATGAGTTTGCTCACATGGTGGGTTTGGTTCAGGATGTCATACCACACCCTTGTACAAATGCTGAATCTGTATAATCCCACCTCCTCAGACAAAGACTGGGCTTTGGTGTGGTCTCTCAACTCAATCAAAGCCTCTTTCACTATTTTCTCTTGTAATGACACAATCCGAATCACAACTGACAAATGTTCAGTGTGGCTAATATCTGGAGTGCAATCTAGAGTTATGGAGAAAAAAATTTCCAAGCTTGACATCATCAACCATTGTTGAAGTGATCCTGCTAGTTTGTTTTGTACATGGTAACATGGTAGCTGCTGTGACTGCAAGAGCCTTTCTGGACAAGGTTAATGCACTCCTGCATTATGAGTCAGTACTGCTCTCTATCTTATTTTCTCAGCCTGCAGAAGTGCCGTCTCTTGTTTGCTAATTGTTTCACCTTTTTAATCCTCACTACCATTTTTTCCATGCTTTCATGGAATTGTGGTGTTCACGACTATTGTAATACATTACTTTGTAATTACAGTAAGTTCCTAAATAATGCAACTTAATAGTGTGAGGATTTTTGTTGTTTTGCAAAGTCAGCTAGACTACAACATTATACTGTCATCTGGTTTTAGCGTAGCACAGTATGCAAACAGCCAACCAACAGCTATTATAATTCGTCACACATTCTTCATGATGACACATCGCTCGCTTCTCCTCCTCTTCTATTCTCCCTTTTCTAAACTGAGCAGCTGATGGCTTTGACCTTTTCTTGTCCATCTTCCATCGGTGTTCATTTTGCACTCCGTAACAACACCCCTCCCAATCGGAGAATCGTCATAACGTAAACTAATAGACCTGCACCTTAGTGCGCACATTTGGTTTGTATCGTTTTCCCCCTGCGATTGGCACAAACCAGGAAGAATTAATTGTGACATAATGGGCTTGGATTGACGATATTATGAATGAAATTAGCTTTATCAGGAAGCACCCCGCCCCCTCCTGTTTTGAAGGTAAGGGGCCCATTTGAAATCATTTATTCTTGAACAGGCTGTCTGTTGAATTCTCTCGCAGTCATAATCGTCATGTCTTTGGTGGCCATCTTTTCTAAAGGTGAGGGAGACACTTAATGCGTGGCGATTTATTGCTCTGTGGTGAGCTTCTGTAGTGAAGTGGATTTCACTGCAGAAAGTGGATTTGACGGGTGGTTCCTGTCAAGCGGAGCAGCAGAAGGAGGTAATAAACTTAAAGGAGGTGAAATTTCTTAAGAGCTGCTGACAATTCAACGGTCTCTTTGTTTCTCTCTTATCCACATGATGGTTTATTTACTCATTTAAGAAGGAAGAGTGTGGGCTAGAGGAAAGTACTCAAAGGAAGAGGTTAGCAAAGAAAAAGTGTGATCTCATAAGAAAAATGTAAAGTGTTGCATTGAATGGAATCTGGTCAAACGAAATGTACCTGACTGGTACACATTCAGTTTATACGAAACACATTTTCTTTGATACTTTCTTTGATACTTTCGTTTATTTAGCATCAGAACTACTTGGGCAGCATGTAAGTGTGAGAATGAAGGTATAAGTGTGTGTCACATGTGTTACATTCGGTGTGAGTAAGGGTTGGACTTGAACTGAATATTTGAAGTGCCTTGATCTTTAACTCCTACAGCTCTAACAGCAGTGATCCAAACACAGCAGACTGTGCTGGCAGCAGTGGGACAAGATGCTGAATGCAGCTGTCAGCTCTTGGAGACTAAAGACGTCCTTCAGGTCACATGGCAGAAAAGCTTACATGACGTGGAGACAAATGTTGCCGCGTACAACAAGTACTTTGGTCAGAGAGTGAATACTGACTTTACAGATAAAGTTGAGTTTAAATACACGGGACTACAGAACTGCTCCATAGTCATCAGGAATGTGACAGAGCAAGATGAAGGATGCTATAGGTGTTTGTTTAACACTTATCCTGAAGGCTCCTTCATTGGTAGAACCTGCCTCCAAGTTTACGGTAAGAACTTTTACCATCTTGACATAAATGTGTGAGCAGCTGGTGTGTTTCTAAGAACATGTTGATGATATCTCCTGATCCTTCACAGAGCTGCATGAACCTGCTGTTGATGTCAGAGAGTCAAACTCTACTGAAGAGTGGGTTGTTTCCTGTTCAGCCACTGGTCGACCTGCTCCCACTGTAACACTCAGTGTCTCACAACAAGACCTCAGCTTCTCACAGTACAACACTGTCAGTGTGTCCAACACCAACGCTACATTCACTGTCACCACTACAGCTGTGCTCTCAGGTTCACGTAAACACAGCACACAGGTGGGATGTGCAGCACGAGTGCTCTCTGCTCCTCACAGAGAGGTGATGGAGACGATTCCTGAAGATGTTGATGATGGTGAGAAACCTTTTTGAAGTCACTGATTTATAAAATGATGACTACTGTTATTGTAATGCTTATGTTTCTTCTAACAGAGCTAGATGAGAAATCAGGATCTAATCCCAGAAATTTAGGTGTGTTAACATTTGTATGTTTTAAAGTAAGTTTTGTCATTGAGTCTATTGACTTTTGATAGTTGTTTAAATTATTATACTCTTCTTTCTGCTGTTTGCCTCGAAGGAACCAGGATTTCAGCCATTCGGTTGTCTGTGGTGTTGTTGGTGCTCTGTGCTGCTGCGCTCATCTTTTTCTGGTATAGAAAGAAATCTACTCGTCTTAAACGATGTTGTTGTTTGTTTGTTTTTGTTTCAGCTGATAAATGTTTGCGCAGATTTAACTGTTCTTAAATCTGTTGTCTGTCACAGAGAGAGCCCATCTTCTGACTAATCAAACTCTGATGAACTTGTATTTGTTTTTTCCAAGCCACCCCTCTTTCCAGAATACTCTGATTTTGCAACCTTAAGAGTGACATGCAATATTTTTCTTTTTCTGGTGTTTGCAGATCTGGATCATCTTAATAGAGGTTTCAGCGATTACACCACGATCCACGACTTTCACCTTTACCAGCAAGAAATGTTTTGACAAATTGTTTCTACTGGTCCATCTTCTGTTTTTGTTTTTGGTCTTTTTTTTAACAAAATTTGAAAAGATAAAAGAAAAACACTCACACACAAAGCATTCATTTTTACTCATGTTGCAGTTTCTACTTCAGTAGTTTCTGCTTTTATTTATCTATTTTTATATTTATTCAATATTGTGTTTTTGGCAGATTTTTTAACATTAAGCTACTTGAAACAAAAAGTGTAAGAATGAGCAGGAGTGACTAACCTGAAATTGTTCTCATCAATAATTTTAGCTGATCGATTAAATTGCTTTTATTGCAGTAATTCCTCCTAATACAAGCAACCATGAAAACCTGAAGTTGCAAAAAACGGCCACTGGGGGTCTCGGCTTATTCATGGGGAGCATGTTGAGACATTTACTGGTCAATAAAACAATAGTTGTTTTTTTTAATCAACATATACATTGTTCAAACTTTAAATTACTCAGTGTTGGGATATTTGTCAACCTACTAAAACGATATCAACGATTTTTGTCAAGTATTGTGGGTATAACGGTTTATTCCCATGGTAAATGTGCAATCAACACTGTGCTCTTTATCGAAGATGTGTGTAGTAAATGACATCAGCTTTTCACCTAAAACTCTATAAAACTTCTGAGATTTTGTAAGTTCTCTGTGTCATACTGAACTTCCCGAGGAAGCACACAAGCACACATTGTGTCAAAATGCACACAACATGTGTTGTCCCTGACCTGATGCAGCACGTGTTAAAGTTCAACACACTATGTGTTGAGAGTGAAGGGGGCCTAACCAAAGCACGCCGTGCCGTAATGCTGGGTTAAAACCACTGCATTTGAGTGGATTATATTTCTTGCCGAGTGAGCCCACTAGATGGCACTACAGCGTCAGTGCGCAGGACATTTCCTCGTTTTCACTTATCACGAAAACTTGCTCGCCGTGCTTGAGGAAAGCATGCGACACTGCTCTGTGTTGTAGTGGAGAAAGTATGTTTTACTTTCATTTTAAGGATTAAAGCATGTTTTGAAACACAAAAATCTTAATGCTGTGGCTCAGTTAACTTTGTACCGCTGCACATGTAACTCAGTAACACTGTATATAGGCCGACATAGCAGATGTCATTTTTTCAGACTGAATGTAAATACAAAATTTCCATGTCTTTGGTTGTAATTTAGTTATTTTTAAAGAATAAGTCAATAAAATAAAGTAAATAAGCTGAAAAGCATAGCTGGACTGGCCATCAGCTGGTGGGCCGATTGTGATTTTTCGTTTTTCATTTTTAGCGGTCCGGAGCTGTAGGAGAAACACAAGTTAACTCAGAGACACAGACTGATGCGACAAAACCAGTAAGTAGGTGTACAGCGCACACTGTAGTGTGTAGCACACAGGAGTATTAACTTATTACGTACACGTTGGTAAGCTGTCTTGTTGCAACTGACGAACTGAAACAAACGAGCGAGCTGTGTGTGCAACAGCGTGACAAACATTACCTGTCCTTTTATTAACTGCACAAGTAGTGCTGGTCACAGCTGCTGGCTCACTGGGTAAGGCTGTCATGGGTCTGTAGCTCTGTCACCGTTTTAGGGAACATATTTAGTTTTAAAGTATTTAGAAACATATTTAGTTTTAAAGTAAGTTTCCGGGCTTTTCCTGCCTTTCTGGAGGGATTATATTTCACTAAAAAACGATCTAATATGCATGTCCACATAATTATGCATTATTATAATATATTAAAAAACACACGCTGTATTTTAAAGAACATACATTAAGAAGCAGATTATATTAGATTTATATTTTTAATAAGACAAAATTTGGATTTTACAGCAGTAAAATGATTGTATCTCTACAGTTTAAACATGTAATAAGCTTTGCCCTGCACAGAGTGGATAGTGAAACAAATGGAATCCTCATAAATACATTATTTCATATTTATTACTTCCCCCTCCTCTTTGCTTTATTATTGTAGCTCTAGTAATAAATAATAATGTAAGGATTCTGGATCAGCACCATGATGCCCATAGTATATACAGTATTCTGAAGAAGGTCTAAAATGTCCCTGTGTGCGCGTGCATGTGTGTGTTTTATTTAGATGGATTTTAAAAAAAAATATTACTCATGATATAACATTGTGCAGACATGGCTGGTAAGGACATGAGGAGGAAACAGCAGGAGCTGTGTGAGGCTACTAAAGGCAGGGCTATAACATTTTTCTGTCATCATTTTATTATAGATTAAGTGCAAGAGTTGTTAGGTGTGGATAATTAGATTATAGTTTATTGCAATAGCAAGTTGTGCCTTGTTCTCAGATAGACAGCAAGTGGAGAGTGATATATGAGATGATGGGATGGAAGGAAGAAGAGAAGCAAAGAGTGATTCACAGGCAGAGCCTAAATTATTTCTCAGTTTTTTGTTGCCTTATGGTTCCAAGCGCTGTCACCAATCTTTGCATTTTGTTATTATCTCATGACACTTGTTTAATCAGCTACCATCTCTCCTGTGGACTTTTTAATGTCTACAGTCTCAGATCAACACAGCCCTGCCCTCCTATCAGCAGCAGGAGCAGCAGAAACCCCTCAACAGCAACATTGTACCCATCAGGTAAAACATCGGCTACGTTTGCTTTGCCTTGTTGCCCATATTAGATTCTTGATGAATGTGTGTTGTTGTTATTCAGCCTGGTTCAATGTGCCCCTTTTTAACTTTGAGCACCCGCCCCTTTAAACCTCTCTGCATGGCCCTGGATCTACATGTAAATCATTTGCAGCTGTTCAGTGATCATGGGGAGTGGCACATGCGGCAGTTTGCTGTAGTAGCTGAGCCCAGTGCCAGACAAAGTGTCAGCCTGAATAAAGTTTATATGAAATGTCCTTTTTTGGAGTTTCACCTTATCTTGTTGCTGTTTTTATTTTTGGAGCCTTTGAAAAAGGTGAGAAGAGACTGCATGTTAATTATTATAATATATGAGTTTGACCTTGTTATACAGTAAAAGGTCATTTATTTTGTTCCCTCATGAGAAAATGACTGGTTTCAGTTGTGGTGGTGGGTTAGGTCGCTAAGGTGAAGTAACCATTTTGATAATGTTGTGATACAGGTACAACCACAGGCAGCATAAAAGAGTGTTTTCTGTGTGTTTAGCTGAGTATTTAGGCATTACTATCATTGGGGCAGTAGCGTTTTTAGATACGGGCGACACGGGCGGTTGCCCGGGGCGGCATCGTGGTGGGGGGCGGCATAACAGGCATCGGCAAAAAAAAATAAAAATTGCTCGTACACATGCTGCCCCGACATCATGCCAGCGCATAGGGATGGTACAGGCACCGTCGGTTTTCTATCGCCCATTTGCTGGGAGTAAGGGCGCCCTCCGTTTGTGAGGTGCGCCTGCTGCTTGCGGCACAGGGAGGAGAGGGCGGGGCGGCGGGGGAGTCTCTGTCTGTCAAAATAAAAACAAACCAACAAACACGAAAACACCAGACATTATGATACAGACTTTCTATTCTATACGCGCGAGAGCCCTCGGTGCGCCTGCTCGCTGCTGAAGTCAAAGTAAACTTTATTGTCATCTCCGCTACATACAGTCCAGCATATAGAGACGAGACGACGAGGCTCCAGTTACAGCAGTGCAAGTAAACAAACAATAAATATAAGAAGAGTAAGAAAATAAATATACACGTTAGGACTCGGGGTAAAGGGATCAATAACAATTTAAAATGTATAATTTACAGTTTGTTGATTTAAAGTCTCACACACAACCCGTTTTTAAAGTTTAAAGAGAGAAAAGAAGAGGAGGAGTGTAGCGACTTCCACAGTCGCTAGAGGCCGGGGATTGAGCCTGCCTATTTGCCTGACGCGCTGTCAACTTTACGCAATGAGAGGTGGAATTGCTCGCTTGTTTATTGAAGTGCTTGAAATTTTTACAGAGAAATGTGATCGGCTCGCGATTCAAACTCTTAAAACATCACAGACTCTCATGCAACAAGGGGAAACTCGTTGTGCTGCGGTCAACAAAGGCAGGTCATGTATCCTAAAACATTAAGAATCAGAATACTTTATTACTTACTTAATATGTTTTGTGTGTTATAGTTTGTGTGTGTGTGTGTGTGTGGGGGGGGGGGGGGGCGCACGAGGGAGTGTTCGCCCAGGGCGCCAAACGGGCTAGGACTGCCACGAGATGCAGAGAGGAATTTCCCCACGGGGATAAATATAGTATACTATATATTATTATTATTATTATTAATAATAATAATAATAATAATAATAATAATAATAATAATAATAATAATAATAATAAAAAAACTTGGTTTAGTCTCTGCACTTACGATTCCAGGGCTCTGGCTTTAGCTACTTTGTAATCACCTTTTACTCAGGAAACATCAATTGGTGGGAATTCAAAGAGTATAAAAATCTAGCAGGATCATCATTAAGGACAAAACAACAGTCTTCATCACTCAAGAATTCCTGTTTCTCCATCCTGCAATGATTTAAAGAGGGATTTATAGATGTGTGCACAGCTTGGACCACTGGCCCTCCACCCATAGCAGTAAAATCATCAATGCCTTCAGACTCAGCCCCAACAGCTGCCCCAGTGGTCAGTCAATTTTTTTTCCATATATAGAACAAATTCCAGACTAAGAAGACACATTTTAACATTTGATTCTACAAACTCTTTAACTTTAACAACATATTTAACATTCATGGAAATGATTTAACTGGTGACGGGTGAACACAAACCGGTTTTTGTTTCTCCTGCATTCTCCGGCATAATTCAGTGAAAGCGTGTTTATGCAGACAGAGTTATGAATCTTATGACTCTCATATGTCCTGTGAGTTAATACTTGCCTTTTGTCAAACACAAAAATGCAGTTGTAGCAAACAGGATACTGATCTCTACACAAGTGTGTGCAAATATCCTTGTATTTGTGGTGTTGTAGCGGAAAAATGTAAAAATTGATTTTAAATATGCTTACGCAAATACTTTTACAGCATGCCTTCATAGTTGAAAAGACAGACTGATAGGGGTGTGCCTGCTGATATTTAAAAATAGAAAAGGCATCTGATGGAGGTCTCAACGAAGGGCGAGTCAGTAGCATCAGCTACAAAGGAATGTCGACTCTGCCATGTAACACTGAGCTGATACTGCACACCATTGCAAAAGCTGACAGAAGAGTAACAGGAAAAAAGTAACAAAGTTAAAAGAATATTGTGAGGGACCAAGCAGCAAAGAGGACACAGGAAAATGTCTTCAAAAGGTTTTTTTTTATTTTAACACTCAAAAAAATTGCAAAAGGACAGAATTCAAAGACATAATTAGCAAGCCCCCTAGCAGGTCACTTAAATATAGTGGAGGGGGACTATTCTGTACTAAATAAGCACAGAATAGCGCACATAAACCTAAGCACCCCTGTTTCTGATAGCACATGGTTGGTATTTTGACATTTTGTTTTTAAAGTCCTCAGCCACACCCCAAACCAGGTAACTCAAAGAAAGAGAAGCATAATTAATGTAACAGAAAACATTATGATCAGTCAGAGAAATACAGATCGAGACTCTTCTTGTATTCCAATAAACCCCTTTTTTTGAAGCATGTTCTCTGGTGTGGACTCCTTTTTGTTTCTTTTGTCTAATGTTTGCCATTCTCCCCAGCATGTGTTACAACCCACCCAGATATTAGGGCAGATTGTAAAAAAGAAATGCAATGTATTTAACGTTAATACACAAGGTCTGTGGCATTCTTGCTAGGCTTTGAATAGATGTCATTTATAGGAAACAAAAGTGGGTATTTTGTGTAAAAGCTTGAGCGCTATAGCCTCAAATTTAATTGAGTTACAAGTGCTAAAGCAAAAGGGGTTGCAGCCATACCTGATCTGCCCTACGCCAGAGACATATCACTCTAATTTTGGCTTCTCTTCATTGGTTGCCAGTAAATTTTAGGTTTCATTTTAAAATCTTGATTTTAACCTTTAGGGCGCTACATGGTCAAGCTCCCAAGTATATAGCTGACCTGCTGAAAGTTCATTCCTCTTCCCGAGCTCAAAGGTCATCATGTGAGAGGCTGCTGGTGGCCTCACACGACTTAAAACTCAGGGTGATTCGGTCTTTCAGACAGTGGCAGGTCGTGGAATTCTCTTCCACTGTTTTTATGCTGTAAAGACTCCATTAACTGTTTTAAAAAGCATCTGAAGACATTTTTAGATAGACCAGCTTTTAATGAATTACTTTTTTTCTTTTTTTACATCAATATGTTGTATATTCATTTCTTATTTTATTGTGAAGTGCTTTGAAATTTTTCATTTTTTGTTAAAAGTGCTTTAAAAATCCTTTTTACTTATTTACAGTAGTGTGAGAGTGGAGGTAAAACTGGGTGTTAAATACAGGAATAATGAGAGCTAACGATACTAGATTTGTGTAAGTAATTGTTGCATTAGAACATTTAAAGTGCCTTACATCTTGATCTGTATCTCCTACAGCTCTAACAGCAGTGGTCCAAACACAGCAGACTGTGCTGGCAGCAGTGGGACAAGATGCTGAATTCAGCTGTCAGCTCTTGGACACTAAAGACGTCCTTCAGGTCACATGGCAGAAAATCTCTCCTGATGTGGAGACAAGCGTTGCCACCTACAGCAAGTACTATGGTCAGAGAGTGAATGATGGCTTTAAAGATAAAGTTGAGTTTAAATACACTGGACTACACAACTGCTCCATAGTCATCAGGAATGTGACGGAGCAGGATGAAGGCTGCTATCACTGCCTGTTTAACACTTATCCTGAAGGCTCCTTCATTGGTAGAACCTGCCTCCAAGTCTATGGTAAGAACTTTTACCTTCTTTAACCAACCACAGAAGACTCAAACTAATATAGTGGATATGAAAATGTAAGAAGCTGGTGAAGTTAAAGAGGTATTCCTTACATTTCCTGATCCTTCACAGAGCTGCATGAACCTGTTGTTGATGTCAGAGAGTCAAACTCTACTGAAGAGTGGGTTGTTTCCTGTTCAGCCACTGGTCGACCTGCTCCCACTGTAACACTCAGTGTCTCACAACAAGACCTCAGCTTCTCACAGTACAACACTGTCAGTGTGTCCAACACCAACGCTACATTCACTGTCACCACTACAGCTGTGCTCTCAGGTTCACGTAAACACAGCACACAGGTGGGATGTGCAGCACGAGTGCTCTCTGCTCCTCACAGAGAGGTGATGGTGACGATTCCTGATGATGATGATGATGATGGTGAGAAACTGAACTCAGTGATTTATAAATTGATGACTACTTTGTGATTGTAACTTTTATGTTTCTTCTACCAGAGCTAGACGAGAAATCAGGATCTGATCCCAGGAATTTAGGTGCGTTAAAATTTCAGTGTTTTAAATGTACTTTTTGTCCTGTTGAGTCTACTGTCTTCTGATAGCTGCATAAATTATTATATTCTCCTTTCTCCTGTTTGTATCAAAGGAATCAGAATTTCAGCCATTCTGTTGTCTGTGATGTTGTTGGTGGCCTGTGTTACTGCACTCATTTTTGTCTGGTATAGAAAGAAATCTCAGAGCAGGTACTCGTCTTAAACAGTGTTGTTGATTGTTCTTTTCCAGTTAATAAATATTTGTGCAGATTTAACTGTTCTTGAATATTTCAGTCAGTCACACAGGCAGGTTGAGATGAATGTTATTCCTACCTGAATCTACGATGAGAAATAAAGGGGTAAGTCACTCTTGATCCGTCATTCTGGACCCACGAAGTTACAACCCGAGTTGTGAAAAAGTTGGGTTACTGTTAAATATAAATGAAAACATATTTCAATAATTAGAAAAGCTCATGAACCTATCATTTAATAACAACAGAATATAGTAAGCATATCAAATGTAATGAAGTAATAAAATGTGACATTTTATTATTGTGTGAAAATAATAGAAATAATTTAATGACAATATTTAGCTTATTTTTGATTCGGTTTGTCTGAATGCATCTAAAAATTGTTGCCACAGGACACCATAAGTTCAAAATGTAAGAAATAGCTGGAGGAACATTTTACAACTAATTAAAGGTTGACTTTTAAGATTGTGAACTCATAATTATAATGTAGTGAAACATGCAATGGAAAGTAAAAATTAAAAATATGTTGTGACATTTGAAGTTCTCTGACTTACCTCCAGAGCTGCTTTTTATTCTTTTACAATCTAATGTAAACTGCATGTCACCCAAACTGATGCGTCTTTCCACTAAGCTATTACTTTGTTTAGAATTTTTAGATTCTGTATTATTGACAGAGCAGTGATATAATGCTTGTTTCTTTGATTTTGTTTTTTAATTTAAAGGACTCAAACATCTTCAGGTAAACACCGTGACAAGTGGGTACCTGCTGACACCAAATGATGAACTGGGTCATCATGTGGTGGTGATGAACAGCAACAAAACTACATAATGAAAAATCTTTACTTTTTTTGTTTACTTTTTTTTTCAAGAAAAGTGTATTACCTAAAACAACGGTGCTAAAATTTGACAAATAACTGCATTAAAGTTGTACTAAAGAAAATGTCAAATGTTACATTTACATTGACAGTTAAAATTGTTACAATTCTATTTTTTTTATAATCCTCTGCGCTATATATTTATAGCACATGTATTTTTATTTTATTTTATTTTTCAACAGTTTTAAATGGTGTTATTCCTTTTTACATTTAGAAACATGTAACCATGTTCTTCCTTAGCAGAATAGCACAAAAGTTCAATAAGCACTAAAATGTGTTGCACTGAAACATTTGCAAACCATTAAATAATATTATTGTCCTGTACATTTCCGTTTTCATGTACTTGATGCTATCTAATTTTTACACTGTTTTTTAAATATTTGAAAAAAAAAATTGAAAATCCAAGAAAATAAAAATTTGGGGTCAAACTTGACCCCATGGTTTCCCTAGTAAACCAATGGGGTCGGCTCTGACCCCATGGGTTAAATTTAACTCACTTTAATTAATTGAAAGTCAGCAGGAGTGGCTAACATGAAACATTGCCAGTAACTTATGGCCTGGTAAATGGTCTGTATTTGTATAGCGCTTTTTTACTAGTCCCTAAGGACCCCAAAGCGCTTTACATATCCAGTCACCCACCCATTCACACACTGGTGATGGCAGCTAC
Organism: Haplochromis burtoni; assembly: GCF_018398535.1. Lineage (NCBI taxonomy): Eukaryota > Metazoa > Chordata > Actinopteri > Cichliformes > Cichlidae > Haplochromis > Haplochromis burtoni. The sequence goes on along the minus strand of NW_024583138.1, from coordinate 65,616 downwards.
ATTGTAGCCACGGCCACCCTGGGGCGCACTGACAGAGGCATTGATTTCTCTGAAGACTGCTCCAATATTCTTGTGATAAAAATTTTCAGTCTCATAAGAAAACACAAACATGAATATTGGTCATGCCTGTTTCTGATATTCTGGATATTTCTGAAGTCACATTGATGTATGAAACTGTACCTTGATACGCTTTATGTAGGACAGTGATCCACTGCTTCTGCACAGCCAATGAGGCGGTCAGCTCTCTCAGCACAGCATGGATGTCCTGTGTATTGGATTGTTGGACTGTAGTCTCATCTGCTGAAACAGAGCAGACCAGAAACAAAAATGGGAAAAACATGATGATCTTCATTCTGTCACCAGAAACCTGCTGTATAACTGTCATCTGTTAATCGGAGTGTTTTTATAACGTGGGGAAAAGAGGCGTGAATGCGGAGATTACTGCCCCACATGTCCCCACATTTTCTAACTTGAATACACTAAAGATAAGGCTATATTAGGGCTGGGCGATATGACCCAAAATTCATATCTCGATATTTTTTAGCTGGATGGCGATATATGATATATATCTCGATATATTTTTTTAAGCCATAAGGTAAGACCAAAAAGAGAGTTCTTAATCAAAGCTGCGTCCCAGATGTCACACAGGCACTTTTATTAACATATAGCATAGATGTACATGAAGAAACTACTCAAAAATAATATTATTAAATAATAATGCTCCATAAGTAAAAGAAAACAATATTTTTGTGCATAACAAAAAGCTCACAATTGTGCAGTCAAAATGTAAACTAAAAGACGCTGAGCATAATAACAAAGACAGATTTCACAGCTGCTCTGTTCCCAAGTTCTACTGCGTGACTGACAGCCTGGAGTTTGAAATCCACTTAGTAACAGTGTCTCTTAA
>NW_024583138.1:51518-64689 GCF_018398535.1 Haplochromis burtoni | reverse complement strand
AACCGGCAACCTTCCGATTACAAGACGACCTCCCAACTCTTGAGCCACGATTGCCCAAACTTATCTGATTGATATAATTTCTTTTCTTGCTGGAATTGATATTGATACCAACAACCAAATGTAAATGATTCCTAACAGATTTTCAGGTAAAATCGAACAACATGGCCCCTGAGCTTGTCTGTTCATTCATGATAAAAATGCTGAGGTTTTGAGGAGAACAAATTTGAAGTTTATTACTAAAAGGACTAAGCATTTGTTAAGTACGTTTAAAACTTTTGGATTTCTTTTAATTTTTATTTGAGTAAAAGATATAAGAACGCAAATGTGTTTTAAGTAGACTGTAGGGCAACACCCAGAGTAAAATGCTATATAAATATAATATATGTAGTCCAAGCAGCTTGGAAGGAAAGCGACTGGACCTCTTTCAGTTTCTTGAAGATGTTTCACCTCTCATCTTAGAGGCTTCTTCAGTTCACTAGATGAGAGGTGAAACCTCTTTACGAAACTTAAAGAAGCCCAGTTGCTACCATGACATCATGACCTTGATTGACAACCTACACAGACATTGACATATTTAATTACAACAGTTGAAATTGTTGTAAAACTGTTCTCTACAACCCTAGCTGGAAAAGGATTACCAGGGACCTGTAGCAGGGAGGGTGCTCAAGGAAGAGTGCCTGTTGACCAGGCCTTAGCCCATGGGGCCTGGTTCGGCACAGCATGAAGAGAAGACATGTATGATCCGTACATGTCACCACCCACAAGGAGCGCCGTACGGGCCAGGTGCAATGTGTGCCACATGGTGGCAAAGAGAGGAGACCCTGGCACACCGATCTCTGGCTACTGGGACAATTGACTGGGACATGTAATGTCAAATTTCTTGTGAACTTCAACATAAATCCTTTGGCTTTGAAATACATTCTTTAGATCACATGACATGATTTGAACGACATCTACCATTCTCCCATGATGGGGAGGTGAATGTTGTCACCTACAAGTACTTTGGTCAGCAGTGGCGGTCCTAGCCTGTCCCCACCCCCGCCGCCACAAACACATAAAACATATTAAGGATAAAACTGTTGTAGGAACCATACTGAATTTCACCAGAGAAACACACACACACACACATATGAAGAGACAGAGAGTATATGCAAACGGATACCAAACAGCCATCATAATTTGTCATACAATGAGAACAGGACAAATCAACAATTGACAATGACTAATTAATATTAAAATCTGTAACATAATGTATTGTTTGGAGTTTAGTCTGTTACTGTTGCTATTTTTACCATTTCTTCTTGGAGCAACTGTAACTCACATAATTTCCTTAGGGATTAATAAAGTATTCTGACTCTGGTTGTTTCAGAATGACCTGACCATTATCCAATCACACATCTGCTTACCTGCATCTTTGGCTCGTTTCTCCTCCTCTTCTTTTCTCTTTTTTCTAAACTGAGCACCTGATGGCTTTGAACTTTTCTTGTCCATCTTCCATTGGTTTTCATTTTGCACTCCAGTATGAACACAAATCCCCCAACTCGAAGGTCACCACAACATAACCTAATAGACCTACACCTTAGTTCACAGATTCACTTTAGTTTATTTCTGGGATTTCACACAACCCAGGATTCAAATCATGAATACATGATGGGCTTGGATTTACATTATGAATGAAATGTGCTCTATTTGGAAGCAGCCGCCCCCCTCCCCTTTTGACATGTTGTGTGTGAGACTTTAAATCAGCAAACTTTAAATTATACATTTTAAATTGTTATTGATCCCTTTACCCCGAGTCCTAACGTGTATATTTATTTTCTTACTCTTCTTATATTTATTGTTTGTTTACTTGCACTGCTGTAACTGGAGCCTCGTCGTCTCGTCTCTCTATATACTGGACTGTCTGTAGCGGAGATGACAATAAAGTTTACTTTGACTTCAGCAGCGAGCAGGCGCACCGAGGGCTCTCGCGCTCACTTTTTGCGTATAGAATTTCGAAAAAACATCGATGCAAATTATAAGTCTGTATCATGATGTCTGGTGTTTTCGTGTTTGTTGGTTTGTTTTCATTTTTTTTTATTTTGTGAGTTGGTTATTAGATGCTGCTCCAGCCGGTCAGTGAATCCCCGCCGCCCCGCCCTCTCCTCCCTGTGCCGCAAGCAGCAGGCGCACCTTGCAAACGGAGGGCGCCCTTACTCCCAGCAAATGGGCGATAGAAACCGATCGGTGCCTGTACCATTCCCAATATGCGCTGGCTGACGTCGGGGCAGCATGAGTACGAGCAATGTATTTTTTATTTATTTTTTTGCCGATGCCCGGGATGCCGCCCCCCACCACGAAGCCGCCCCGGGCAACCGCCCGTGTCGCCCGTATCAAAAACCGCTACTGCTGGTCAGAGAGTGAATCATGGCTTTGCTCAAGTTTAAACATACTGTACAGAACTGCTCCATAATAATCAGGAACGCGACGGAGCAGGATGAGGGCTTCTATCACTGTTTGTTTAACCCTTAAGGTTCTCAAACAAGTGGAACCAGCTAAGTGCCAGAAACAAATATGCTGGATAACAAGGTGTTACCAGCCGGATGAACGTGTAACACAAATGCTGATTGTTTTTTTCATTCAGTACTCTGTGTTTTATGCACTGTATATACATTGTATACATGTGTAATAATGTTTTGTCTCATGTTCCACATATTTACTTTTGTCCTGCTAATTAATTATGGTAAATGGTTTTTGTAATTTCACTTGTGTACAGTGTTTTTGTTTCCAGTTATGACATTAAGATGTAAATAGGTGTAAATAAACTACAGCGGTGCTCTCAGGTTCACGTAACAACAGCACACAGGGGGGATGTGCAGCACCACTGCTCTCTGCTCCTCAGAGAGAGGTAACTGTGAAGATTCATGATGATGATGAAACTCTTTTGAAGTCACTGATTTATAAAATGATGACTACTTTGTGATTGTAATGCTTATGTTTCTTCTAACAGAGCTAAATGAGAAATCAGGATCTAATCCCAGGAATTTAGGAGTGTTTTAAAGTCAGTTTTCTCATTGAGTCTTTTATTTTTATTTTTATAGTTGTTCAAATTATTATACTCTTCTTTCTCATTTTTTTTCTAAAAGGTATCAGGATTTCAGTCATTCTGTCGTCTGTGGTGTTGTTGGTGCAGCATCTTTGTCGGGTTTAAGAAGAAATCTCAGAGCAGGTACTCGTATTAAACACTGTTGTTGATTGCTTTTTTGTTTCAGAAGATAAATGTTCGTGTAGATTTAACTGTTCTTAAATCGTTTTCCTGTCATATTACAATTACTCAGTGTTGAGATATTTGTCAACCTAATAAAACGACGACGATTTTTGTCAGGTTTTGTGGGTATAACGGTTTGTTCTCATGATAAATGTGCAATCAACACTGTGCTCTTTATCGAAGATGTGTGTAGTAAATGTCAGCAGCTTTTCACCTGAAACTCTATAAAACGTTTAAGATTTTGTAAGTTCTCTGTGTCATACTGAACCTCCTGAAAGAAAGTTTCCATGTAGTCCTGAAGATTTACTCCATGTAGATGAGTTCCTTTGCACACATTAAGATAACAGACTGTATTCTGTGAGCATGGCAGGTTATTTTAGTTCAGTATTGCAGGCTTACAGTGTGTTCGTCTTAAAACATGCAGACTGTTGACATTCTCACTGTACTGCTGATAAACACATTTTGAAAGGTAAATAAATTTCACAAAATGCGTCTTGCAGATTTCCACCACAAATCTTTTAGAAAACGTGATCGGATGGAAGCTTTTGATTATCTGATTGTAAAGAATTGGAACACAAGAATGAAAATCATTTAAACAGTTCACACATGTAGATATGCATAGAGTAGATACACTGTCACCACTACAGCTGTGCTCTCAGGTACACGTGAACCAGAGGGTTGCGTGAACACAGCACACAGGTGGGATGTGCAGCACGAGTGCTCTCTGCTCCTCACAGAGAGGTGATGGTGACACCAACTAAACAATCACCGTCACCACCAACTAAATTTTGACAATTTTTTTCTTTCTTTCTCTTTTTGTGTGTGCCTTTCCAGAAAAAATAAAAAGTAAACAAAATAAAATGTAAAAAAAGTGCTAAAGCTTGACAAACAAGTGATGCACTGAAGCATTCTGAAAATATTAATTGCACATTGCAGTTTTTTGTGTGAGTACTTTGTGCAGTTAATCCCCCCCCCCCCCCCCCCCCCCCCCCCCCATTTTTAAAGATTTCATTGATGTTTGTGGTGAAAAAAATGATGGAAAAAATGATGTTTATTGGCACACAATATGTGTTGTCCCTGAGCTGATGCGGCACATGTGTTAAAAACATCATGTGTTGAGAGTGAGGGGGGACTAACCAAAGTGCATTCGTGTGGATTTGTCTCTTTCTTGCCGAGTGAGCCCACTAGATGGCACTACAGCGTCAGTGCACAGGACACTTCCTTGTTTCCACTTGTCGTCGGAACTTGCTCGCTGTGTTTGAGGAAAACTTGCAACACTGCTCTGTGATTTAGTGGAGAAAGAATGTTTTTCGCCTTTCGCTTTATGTCAGCTGGGTTACGACTGCGACTATGAACTGGAAAATGGGAAGCCGATGGATGGATGATAATGCAGGGTTTCACTTGTGTACAGTGCTGTGACATGAAGACGTAAACTAACTAAAGTCCAGTGAAGGCGTTTACTGTGGACTCCGGTATGAAGCCAGTTTAATTCAACCTTAAAAGTTAATCATCAGATTTAGGTCGTCGACATGTAATTTGCAGATGTTCGGTGATCCATGCACAGCAAAATCTCCAGCGTCAAATTAACAGAGACTGTCTTTAAGGGTCCACTCCTCTGAGTGTTAAATATAACACCGTTGAGTGTTAAATGAACACTTCTGACAGTGTTATATTTTTAAAGGTAACCTAGTCAGTTTTGAAGATTAACAATGACTAAACTGAGCAGTGCTGATTTTCTGACACTGGAATATTTCTAACATTTTGAGTTATTTTCCAGTGTTAGGAAATCAGCACCGTTGGTCATTGTTAATCTTCAAAACTGACTAGGTTACCTTTAAAAATATAACACTGTCAGAAGTGTTCATTTAACACTCAGTGGAGTGAACCCATATAGACATCCTTAGTGTTAATATAACACTGGAGATTTAGCTGTGTGGGGAGTGGCTACAGCGCATGCGGCAGGTTCCTGCGATCTGCCAGATTGGCGTTATCTATCGACTGTACCATTATAATAAAAGGGGGGCAAAATGGCGACACGTGCCTTTACATCGCACTTTAAATTGATAATTCTCGATTATTTTTTGTTATTTGTCTCACTATATGATCATGTACACATGTATTATCTTATGATTCTTTTTAGCTAACCTGTTAAACGTTTATATGCATCAGACCAGCTGACAGTTTACCCGTAACTGTAGTAGCTGAGCCCAAAGCCAGACAAAGAGTCAGCCTGAATGAATGAAGTTTATATGAAATGTCCTTTTTCGGAGTTTTGCTTTATGTTGTTGCTGTTTTTATTTCTGGAGCCTTTGAAAAGGGTGAGAAGAGACTGCATGTTAATTATTATAATATATGAGTTTGACCTTTTTATACAGTAAAAGGTCATTTATTTTGTTCCCTCATGAGAAAATGACTGGTTTCAGTTGTGGTGGTGGGAGAGGTCGCTAAGGTGAAGTAACCATTTTGATAATGTTGTGATACAGGTACAACCACAGGCAGCATAAAAGAGTGTTTTCTGTGTGTGTAGCTGAGTATTTAGGCGTTACTATCATCAGGGGTGTGTGGATGATCCTGATGTATGCAGGAAAGGCACTTCAGCTATTGTTCTGTGAATTATTCATATCAATTCTCATTTAAATAAGCAAATACGATAATTTATAGTTTGAAAAATATAATAACTACATTATTAAAAAGATATTTTAGATGAACATAAAAAAGTAAAATTCAGGGTTTTTTTTCCTCTGCACTTACGATTCCCGGGCTCTGGCTTTAACTACTTTGTAATCACTTTTTACTCAAGAAACATCAATTGCTGGGAACTCAAAGAGTATAAAAAGCTACCAGGCTCAGTCCTCATCACTCAGGAGTTCCTATTTCTCCACCCTGCAATGATTTAAAGAGGGATTTATAGACGTGCACAGCTTGGTCCACTGCCCTCCATTCGTGGCTGTAATCACAGACTGCAGTAAAATCATCAGTGTCTTTAGACTCAGCCCCAACAGCCGCCCCAGTCATCAGACTTTTTTCTCCATCTATAGAACAAATTACAGACTAAGAAGACACATTCTGACATTTGATTCTACAAACTCTGACATTTTCCAACGTACTTAACGTTCATGGAAATGATGGTGATGGGTCAACACAAACCTGTCTTTGTTTCTCCTGCATTCTCCGGCATAATTCAGTGAAAGCCTGTTTATACAGACAGAGTTCTGAATCTTATGACTCCAATATGCCCTGTGAGTTAATACTTGCCTTTTTTCCAACACAGAAAGGCAATTGTTGCAAACAGGGTAGTGATCTGTACACAAGTGTGTGCTACTATGCTTGTATTTGTGGGGTTTATAGAAAAATAACCTCACTGCAATGTCAGGTGACCCCATAGCACCACATAGGAGAGACCTGGTATAGTTGTAACATTGGGATCACTGAATTGATCATATGACTCCTATCTCATCCCATGATCACTTCAGTGTTTAGCCACTTCCATCCCTGATTTGGGGAGATGGGGCAATCTTGGCTCAAAGCGTTGACAATTTGTCTTGAAACCGCAAGGTTGCCGGTTCGAGCCCCGGCTCGGACTGTCTCAGTCATTGTGTCCTTGGGCAAGACACTTCACCTTCCACCTACTGGTGATAGCCAGAGGGGCCGATGGCGTGATGTGGCAGCCTTGCTTCTGTCAGCCTGCCCCAGGCTGTGGGGCAGCTGTAGCTACAACCGTAGCTGCCTCCACCAGTGTGTGAATGAATAGTGGCATTGTACAGTGCTTTGAGGGCCCCAAAAAATACTATATAAATGCAATCCATTATTATTATTTCACATGGTGGTTATCATGACTGTAAGCAACTGCATGTAGATTGTATTGAAGAAAACTGATTTTGACATATGAAATTAATTCTTTTGACCAGCACTAAGCTTTGTTAGGAGTTAAACAGCTGCAGACCAAATAATATGACTAACAGTATATTAAATAGGCAAGCTGTAATGCATTTGCCCCTGCTAATTTTAAGCAACTATGCTAATAAAGTTAGTTAAACAATGACCGACAAGGGTGGGGTGAGTTGTAACATATACTTTCAATGTGTTACAGCAATCCCCTTCCCCAAAGTACGAATAGCTTATTGATTTTAAATATGCTAACACATGTACTTTTACAGCATGTCTAGATAGTGGAAAATTAAAACTGATCAAGGTATGCCTGCTAATGTTTTAAAAAAAGAAAAAGGCATCTGATGGGGTCTCAACGAAGGGTGTGTCAGTCAGATCTTCCATGTAACACTGAGCAGATACTCCAAGTCATTGCAAAAGCTTATGGAAGAATAACAGAAAAAAGAATGGAAAAAGAATATCTCAGGAAAAATATATGCAAGCAGAAGAAAAAGAAAGTGAAATCTGCCCTCCAAAAAATTTGAAAAATAACGCTGAAGATTCTGAGACAATGAATGATGAAAACCTTTGCATTGGTAACTCAAAGGCAAAAGAAGTTTGGGTAAAATTTACCCTGTGCAGTCTTTGGGCCCACCAAGCCTGCACTGCAGAGCTACCAACATTCATCTGTCAACATTGTGAATCTGATTAAGAATATACATGCACACTGCCATTGGTTTTTCTGATACAGATAATATACAACAACATTGTGTGTGTGTGGTGTTGAGCTTTAACAACACACCAAACCACACCCTGAACCTGCTGGTCCACTCATCCCCTGCAGCCATGCCACAGAACACACCCAACCACAAAGACCTACATCTTTTTCGGACAGGTGCATTGTACCTGTGACTGAACTGTTTATTGAGTATTTGTGTTTGTTCTCTTAAGCTAATTTACACACCCACACACAGCAGAGTGCATTTGAGTTATGTTTAGTCACAAAGAGAGTTATTTTATTCCAATAAACCAGCGGTCCCCAACCTTTTTTGCACCACGGACTGGTTTAATGTCAGACAATATTTTCACGGACCGGCTTTTAAGGTGTCGCGGATAAATACAACAAAATAAAATGATACGACCAACACTAAAACTGTGGTATTTTTTAAATTACTTTATTAGTAGCGTCCTCCTGAAATGTGCCAACAACATTGAGAGCAACATCCTCCTCTCTGTCCTTTAATGGTCTCTGGTATTTCTTTCAAAATAAGACACACAACTACAACACAAGAAAAGACCCAGGGAAACAGAGTTAATGATAAAAACCCTGAAAACCATAAATTTCACACCTGGGCCTCAACTCTCTTGGCCCAGTACCAAACGTGGCCTGATGAGTGCAATAAACCACTCTTTGAAGCATGTCCTCTGGTGTGGGCTCTGTTTTTCTGTTTCTTTTGTCTAATTGTTACAATTCTTCCCAGCATTTGTGACAACCCACCTGGATATTAGGGTACATTGTAACAAATTTAATGTTAACACACGAGGTCTTTTCTTGCAGGGCTTTGAATAGATCCCATTCATTGGAAATAAAAGTGGGTATTTTGTGTAAAAGTTTGAGAGCTTCGGGTGCTAAACCAAAAAGTCCTGTCAATGATCTCATTGAGAGGGTTCAGGCCTATGCAGAACAGCAGCAGGGACAGCATCTCCTTGATCCTGCACTTGATTGTGACTTGTGCTTGTGCTATGGACTTAAAGTAGTGTTGTACGCCACATTCCCAGTGAGCTCCCGATGAAGGCTCTTAGGATCCTGTTGATCTTATGCAATTATAAGCATTCCAGGATCCATGTGTGTGGCATCGAGTCTTAGGCTTTCTTGTAGTCAATCCAGGCAGTGCACAGGCTGGTCGGTCGCTCCTCTGGTATTCCTGCCTTTCTGTGCCCCGCTCAAGTTTTTGAGCCATGTGCCTGTTCATCTTAGCTGCTATGATGCCTGACAGGGGCTTCCGTGTGGTACAGATTATTGGCCAGTAGTTAGATGGGACTGTCCCTTCTGGGGGTCTTCGGGAATTAGGGCTGTCCGGCCTTCAGTAAGCCATACTGGGTGTCCAGTATTGCTCCATCTCAAGCCTTGGTGGTGCTGTTCTCATATTGTTCCCCCTACCACTGAGAGTACAACTTGGATGGTTCTGTGGCGAGACAGCTGGTTTATTCTCCTGCCTTCGATCTCTCGGGTATACTTCTTCAAACGGCTGGCCAAGGCTGTGATTCTTTGCTTGGCAGTTTCCAAGGCCTCAGGTATCAACAGTTTGCTGTACTTTTTAGGCACCTTCTTCATTTGACCTTTCTGACACTCTGATAGTTGGCTTACCTCCCTCTGTACTACCTTGATCTTGGCCTCTAGCTTCCTTCATGGAGGGTACTGCTCCTTGTGGTTGTTCAACTTGTAGCCAAGCATCTCACTGATCACTGCTGCTATAGTGTAGATCAGCTGGTTAGTTTTGGTAATAGTCACAGTGGGCATTTTCCATAGTACTGCATTCACATCATCAAGTCGATCCTCATAGAGTACTTCAAGTAGTCTTGGTAACCGGCTATGGAGGATCCAAGTTTCAAGTTTCATCATGATCCTATGTTTCAGGTCAGTTCCTCTCACACTCAACGATCCTTACATCACACTTGGGGCTTGGTACCCAATCTCGGGTGGGGGTGATGATATCTCCTCCCTGACCTGTCATCCTGGCTCTTCCTTGCAGCAGTAGCATTCCAATAGCACCTGATTTTCAGCCAGTCAGTGTGTTTGGCAAATCAAGCATATAAACTGTTTTGGGTTTTTTTTTGTGTATTATCTGATGCGTATGGACCAATGCTGATGTGAATGCTGATTGCGGATTGCAGCTTTTTCATAAGGTGCTGGCTTTGATCCTTTCTTTAATTTGATATTGTATTTGTTTGAGCAGAATGTAAATGTGAGTGTGGAGGCAAAAAAAAAGGTTGTTAATTGCAGGAATAATGATAGCTAACGGTACTTGTGTCAGTAAGGATTGCACTTGAACTTGAATAGAATATTTAAAGTGCCTCACAGATTGATCTGTATCTCCTACAGCTCTAACAGCAGTGATCCAAACACAGCAGACTGTGCTGGCAGCAGTGGGAGAAGATGCTGAATTCAGCTGTCAGCTCTTGGAGACTAAAGACGTCCTTCAGGTCACATGGCAGAAAATCTCACATGATGTGGAGACAAATGTTGCCACCTACAGCAAGTACTATGGTCAGAGAGTGAATGATGGCTTTAACGATAAAGTTGGGTTTAAATACACTGGACTGCAGAACTGCTCCATAGTCATCAGGAATGTGACGGAGCAGGATGAAGGCTGCTATCACTGTCTGTTTAACACTTATCCTGACGGCTCTCTGACAGGGAAACCCTGCCTCCGAGTTTATGGTAAGAACTTTTACCTCAAACAAACATACTGGAAATAAATGTGTGAGCAGCTGGTGTGTTTGTAAGAACATGTTGATGATATCTCCTGATCCTTCACAGAGCTGCATGAACCTGTTGTTGATGTCAGAGAGTCAAACTCTACTGAAGAGTGGGTTGTTTCCTGTTCAGCCACTGGTCGACCTGCTCCCACTGTAACACTCAGTGTCTCACAACAAGACCTCAGCTTCTCACAGTACAACACTGTCAGTGTGTCCAACACCAACGCTACATTCACTGTCACCACTACAGCTGTGCTCTCAGGTTCATGTAAACACAGCACACAGGTGGGATGTGCAGCACGAGTGCTCTCTGCTCCTCACAGAGAGGTGATGGTGACAACTCCAGATGATGATGATGATGATGGTGAGAAACTCTTTCAAAGTCATCGATTTATAAATTAATGATTACCCTGTGATTCAAATGTTTGGGTTCCTTCTTCCAGGTTTGGATGAAAAATCTAATCAGAGAAATTTCGGTACGTCAAAATTTACACTTTTTAAAGCCAGTTTTTCTTTTCCATCTGTTGATATTTAAAATGTAATACCCCCTCTTTGTCCATAGGATCCAGGACTTTAGTCATTCTATCCTCTGCTGCGTTGTTGTTTGCCTGTGTTTCTGCACTCATCTCTGTCTGGCTTAGAAAGAAATCTCAGAGCAGGTAATCCTCTTAAACAGCGTTGCTTTTTGTCTTTTTGTTGAGCTAATAAATATTTGTGCAGATGTAACTGTTCTTGAATCTTACAGTCAGTCACATGGGCCAGTTGAGATGAATGACATGGCTACCTGAAGCTACAATGAGAGATACTCAGGAGTAAGTCAAGCTTGATGCATCATTCTGCATCTACAACGTTATAAACCCAGCTATGAAAAATTTGGAATGCTGTTAAATACGAATAAAAGTATAATGCAGTAATTAGAACATTTTATAAACCTATCACAATATAATGTTGAAAGTATATCAAATTGATGAAATGTAAATCTAATGAAATAATGACATTTTTAGCTTATTTTGGATTTGGTGTCTCTAAACGCATCTCAAAAAGGTTGCCACAGGACACCAAAAGTTCAAAATGAAAGAAACAACTGGAAGAACATTTTACAACTAACTAGATTAACTGTCAAAATGCTAGTAGTATAAAATGAGGATTTTAAAGAGACAGGGTTTGTCAGAAAATGGCCAGATGTTGACTTTTAAGATTGTGAACTTGGAAAATAATGTAATAAAACATGCAATGGAAAGTTAAAATTAAAAATATGTTTTGACATTTGGAATTTTCTGACTTACCTCCAGAGCTCCTTTTTATTCTTTTACTTCCTTTGTAAACTAATGTAAACTGCATGTCAACCAAACTGATGCGTATATCTTTCCACTAAGCTATTACTTCATTTACAATACTTAGATTCTGTAATATTGACAGAGCAATGATATAATGTTGTTTTTATTTTATTTTAAAGGACTAAAACATCTTCAGGTAAACAACGTGTCAGTCAGCGCAAAAAGCGAATGCCTGCTGACACCACATGATGATCTGGGGCCTTGGAGTGATGAAACGTTTCTCCCACAAAACGCTACGTTCAGATGAACAGAATCAACTTTTGGAAATTAATTTGCATCAAAACTACAGTTTGACAGATTTTTGCTTTTTGTGTTTACTTTTTGCTTTTTTATCAAGAAGAGTGTATTTTCTAAAACAATGGTGCTAATTTGACAAATAACTGCACTAACGTTGGACTAAAGAAAATGGTAATTGTTACAGGGAAATTGCAGTTTTTATATCATCACTTTGTGCTATATATTTATAGCATATTTATTTTATTTATTTTTTCACCAGTTTTTAATGTTGTTATACCTTTTTATATTTGGAAACACGAGACCATGTTGTCCCTTAACAAAACAGCACTGAAGTTCTGTTTACAAAGCACTAAAATGTGTTGCACTGAAACATTTGCAAACTGTTAAATAATATTATTGTCCTGTACATTTCAATTTTCTGCTGTTTATTTTTTCCACTGTTTTTTTTTTAATATTTGAAAGAAAAATTGAAAATGCAAGAAAATAAAAAATGTACTATAAAAAGTAATGTTTTGTTGTCATTTTACGGATATTTATATTTTCAATTTGACTTACTTTAAATGACTTTAAATGAAAGTCAGCAGGAGTGAGTGACTAACATGAAGCATTTCTCAGTACCTTTGGCTGATTGATATAATTTCTTTTGTTGCTGGAATTGATATGATTGATACCAACAACCAAATTTAAATAATTCCCAACAGATTTTCAGCTAAAATTGAATAACATGGCCCCTGAGGGTGCCTTATTATTCATGATAAAAATGCTGAGGTGTTGAGGAGAACAGATTTGAAGTTTATTATTAAAAGGACTAAGCATTTGTTAAGTCAGTGTAAAACTTTTGGATTTCTTTTGTTTTTTGTTTGAATAAAAGACATAAGAAGCCAAATGTGTTTTAAGTAGACTGTAGGGCAGGGGTGGGCAATTCCAGGCCCCGAGGGCCGGTGTCCCTGCAGGTTTTAGATGTGTCCTTGAACCAACACAGCTGATTTAAATGGCTAAATTA
>NW_024583138.1:49339-51497 GCF_018398535.1 Haplochromis burtoni | reverse complement strand
CATATAGAATTTAATGCTCTATATACTCCAAGGAACTTGGAAAGAAAGTGACTGGGCTTCTTTAAGTTTCTTGAAGATGTTTCACCTCTCATCTTAGAGGCTTCTTTAGTTCACTGGATGAGAGGTGAAACCGCTTTACGATGACTGAGAACCTACACAGACATTGACATATATAATTACAACAGTTAAAACTGTTGTAAAACTGTGTTCTCTACAACCTTGCCTGGAACAGGATTACCAGGAACCGGTAGCAGGGAGGGTGCTTGAGGGAGAACACCTGTTGACCTGGCCTTAGGCCATGGGGCTTGGCCAGGCAGAGCATGAAGAGGAGACATTGGCTTGACCTCCTGTAGACCCACCACCCACAAGGAGCGCCGTAAGGGTCAGGTGCAGTGTGTGCCACGTGGTGGCAAAGGGCAGAGACCCTGGCAAACCGATCTCCGGCTACTGGGACAAATGACTGGGACATGGAACGTCACCTCACTTGCGGGGAAGGTGCCTGAACTAGTACATGAGGTTGAGAGCTTCTGTCTAGATATAGCCAGGCTCACCTTAATGCATGGCTTAAGTTCTGGAAGCAGTCCCCTGGAGTAAGACTGGACTATGTCCCAGTCTGGAGTTGCTGTTGGTGAGAGGTGGTGGGCCCCAGGTATCTTGGTACCCATTGGCGTGCTGCCTGTAAGTTGGAGTTTTTCCCTGCACCTCTGGGCCGGGGAACGGGTCCTGACTGTTGTCTAGCTTACCCGCTAAAAGGCAGTTAAGAATACCCACCCTCTTTGGAGAAACTTTGTCATCCTACTGGAAGACTTCAGCACTCATGTGGGCAATGACCGTGAGACCTGGAAGGGTGTGACTGGGAGGAACGGCATGCCTGATCTGATCTGATTTAAATGACAATTTGTCCATAACAAATACCGCTTGCAAACAAAATGTCCTTAAGTGCATGTGGAACCAGGAAGCCTCCGGCCATAGACTGAGGATTGATTTTGTCATCAGATCTCTGTCTGTATGTTCTGGCCACTGAGGGGAGGGGAGGGACTGAGCTGGCTGTTTTCCCCAAAGGACAGATTTTTTTTACAGGTCTGTCCTTTGTGTTGGACTTGAACTTGAACAGAAATCCTAGGCTTTGAAGGACATTCTTTAGATCACATGACATCACTTGAAGGACATCTACCATGATGGGGAGACAAATGTTGCCACCTACAACAAGTACTTTGGTCAGAGAGTGAATCGTGGCTTTGCTCAAGTTTAAACCTACTGTACAGAACTGCTCCATAATAATCAGGAATGTGACAGAGCAGGATGAGGCCTTCTATCACTATTTGTTGTTCTCTGACAAGTGGAACCAGCCTGAAACAAATATGCTGGATAACAAGGTGTCACCAGCCACCAACCTGTAACACAAATGTTGATTGTTCTTTTCATTCAGTACTCTGTGTTGTGTTGTGAATGGAACTCACTGAAGTTTAAGCCTTTCTTCTTTGTACCATATCATATAACGAGGTGAAGTAGAGACATATTTTTTCACTGATAAAAAATGTGTTTCCTTTGTCAGTGTTTTTTGCTGTTTGGTCTTTTTAGGTTGTTGTGACTGCAGATTCTATTATTGCAACACTTTTAGTCACAAAGTGTTATTTTTGTGTTCATAGTTTTTCTACAGTGTTCCCTGAAAAATTATACATGTGTATGTATATGTAACAATTTATTGTCTCATGTTCCACATATTTACTTTTGTCCAGCTAATTAATTATGGTAAATGGTTTTTGTAATTTCACTTGTGTACAGTGTTTTTGTTTCCAGTTATGACATTAAGATGTAAATAAACGAACATACAGGATTTTTCTTCTTGGGGAGCCTCAGTTAGGTTGCTAAGATCTGTAGCTTTACATTGTGGGATGGAGCTTGTTCAGTTAAACATCATAGCTTAAACACCAGTTTGATCCACATCATCAACATGCAATTTAGTTGCAACTACATAAAAACATAACCACACAACACAGAGATGTAATATTTCTAGTTCAAAAATAATCTGAAAACGTTTGACTTTTTACAGAAACTTTTAATCTCTCTTTTCTGCACGGTCAGAAAAACCTTAGGAGAAGTTAAACAACTGGTTAAACCAGAAAGCAAACAAAGAGCCCATTTTCTTAGTGTTGAT
>NW_024583138.1:48641-49319 GCF_018398535.1 Haplochromis burtoni | reverse complement strand
CTCTCTTTTCTGCACGGTCAGAAAAACCTTAGGAGAAGTTAAACAACTGGTTAAACCAGAAAGCAAACAAAGAGCCCATTTTCTTAGTGTTGATATGAGTAACACAAATTTTGATTGGTTGGCTCATTCAGTACATGCTATAATGGATGAAAATTACTGGACAGAAGTTTAAAACTCTTGACTTTCCCTTTATGTGGTCAAACAAGTCACACATGCTTTTCCTGTGCAGCCTTACAGTTCACCTCGCATTGAATGAAATGGCGAACATTGGAGTTTTACTTTACGAGTTTTATGTTGCTGTCATTTTTATTTTTTGGAACTTTGACAAAGGTGAGATAAACTGTATGTTAATTACAATATGAGATCTAAGACAATTTTAACAGTAAAGACTCATTTCATTCATTTTTTCCCACAGGTACAGACTCAGGTTTCAAAGGATTTTACTTGTGGTGGTGGGAGAATTATTAGTAAGGTGAAGGTGAAAATGTGTGTCATTTCAGACCTGTGGGAGTAACACTGGACTTTCTGTTTCAGTAAGTGTTGAGTTTGAAGAGAGTGTTTGTCTTGCTTGACACCTTTATCTACAGCTCTAACAGCAGTGGTCCAAACACAGCAGACTGTGCTGGCAGCAGTGGGAGAAGATGCTGAATTCAGCTGTCAGCTCTTGGACACTAAAGA
>NW_024583138.1:40687-48049 GCF_018398535.1 Haplochromis burtoni | reverse complement strand
GTAAACACAGCACACAGGTGGGATGTGCAGCACGAGTGCTCTCTGCTCCTCACAGAGAGGTGATGCTGACGATTCCTGAGGTCCAGGAGGAGTATGATGATTATGATGATGATGATTATGATGATGGTTAGAAACTCTTTTAAAATGATTGATTTATAAATTGGTGATTACTTTGTGATTTTAATGTTGAGGTTCCTTCTAACAGGTCTGAATGATGGATCCTATCACAGAAATTTTGGTGTGTTTACATTCGAATGCTTTACACTCAGGTTTTCTGTTCACTCTATTGTTATTTAGTAGATTTCAATGATTATGTCCTTCTTTTCTCTGTTTTTCTCAAAGGAAGGATTTTAGTCATTCTTTCCTCTGTGTTGTTGTTGTTGTTGGCCTGTTTTACTACACTCATCTTTGTCTGGCCTAAAAAGAAATCTCAGAGCAGGTACTCTTTCTGTTACTGTTTGTCAATTTGATTCAGCTGCTAAATGTTTCTGCAGTTTTAACTGTATTTGTCACACAGCGAGCTCGAGACAAATGAGATCAATGATGTAAGTCACTCTTTATCTTCTCATTTTGTTTTAATTTAGGAACCAAAACACTTTTAGTCAGACGAGGTGACAATCCGCTCAGAAAACACAAACATCCTGAGGGAGACCATCCAGGGCTCACGTCTTTATCAGGATGAAGATCTGATCTTGACCATTGTTGATTTCTCTTTAATGAAGTGTGGCATTTCTGAACAAAATGGTGCTAGAGTTTGACAAACACAACACACAAAAACCTGTTCCACTGAGGCATTCAAGAAGCTTTCCTGGTGTTCATGCTGCAACTATTATGTTTGTGCTAAATTTTACTACATTTTTTAAAGTTTTTTTTTTATACATAAATTATTAAGGAAAAGGAAACGTTGGTGATAAAAAAGGATTTTTTTTTTTGGTGGATATTATTACACTTAATTACTTCAAATGAAAACTTTGAAAATCAACAGGAGTGATCAACATAAAATTTTCACTTTAGTCATTTTTGCTCCCATTGCTGAAATTGAAGTTCTCTGTTTGTTGTGAAATTTTACAGATTTTTACAATTCAGTTTGTCAGCATCTGTACAAAAATATAGCGCATACATATGGTTTAAGTTTTCACTTAACCCAGGAATGTTGGTTCTATCTAGTTCCATTAAAAATCCATCAAACCATCAAATATTGTTAGCATTATTTTTTATTCATATTTGATTTGATAAACACACAAACAACACTGCACTGCTTATGAAAAATATTTATTTTTTGCTAAAATGCTATAGAATTAATGTAATCGGATGTATACTCCAACGTGTACATGAAGTTATAACAAACTGAAAGCACTTTGTGAGGTTGTTCGTTTTTGGTGAATACAGGGGAAGTGGGAACCCATCTTTCTTTCTTCCTTCATGTTCATCTTATTAATATTTTAATAATAATAAATATAGATAATGAACACGGAAACCTGTTTTGGTGATTTTATTTTGATGTTTTGTATGATTGAGAATAAAGCAATTAATAAGCTGAGCAATGCTGCTTTGTCTTGTCTGGAAGTAAATAATCTCATCAGTGAACTCTGAATGAAAACTTTGGCTGGTTTGAGCCGCAGTGAGATTCAGTCATTCATTATTAGATGGGAGTTATTCCCCAATATGACTCAGCGTCTGCGGCGAGCTTCACCTTCTCCTGTTTTGTTGAATGAAATAGACAAAATGTGATCAGTACATGTAAGAGATCAGGCGTGTTTCACACCACAGTCTGAGGTGTTGCGTCTCCTTTTAGAGAAACAAAGGCACGTTCATTCTTTTTGCGAGTTCAAAACGAAAGTGAAAGTAAGTCTGTTCCACTGCACTGTGAAGAGGGGACGATGAGGAATAAATGTGCTGTAAAACGACAGACAGGGTTTCCAAAATAGTAAATATTATCAGATTACTGACTTATTAGATATCCAAGTGAACATCATCATATGACATGTAGCTGTTGTTAATAAAAGGGATAATCTTTTATTATGTTTTTTTTTTCACTGCACACCCAGAGATGGTACGGACTGGTCAAGCGGTAAGATTCAAATTTTTCTTTTTTTTATTTGGCGGCACACAGACAACATGGCAGGACGTAAAATCACACTGATCTTTTCTTTACTGGCGATCTTTTCAAAAGGTGAGAGAGATGCTGTTTTCTTTATGACTTATTGATTTGTAGTAGTCAGTTTGCTCTGTGGGGAATGTATAAATTTAAGTGTAATCCACTGCAGACAGTTAAAGTGGGTTTGGCAGGTAGTTTGTTTTACAGTTATAGATACAGTTAGTGAATAAGATGGAATTTGTTACTGTGACACTATGAACATCAACAGCTTAAATTCAAGTCAAGTTGCTTCCTTTAGAAGCAAATGCTGTTAGTCAGCAGGCACACTGAGGAACACCTCATTTGAAGCAATACCTAAATTAACTTTTATTTTAATAGTGAGCGGGACATAAAAGTGCATGTGCAGAACATCGAGTCAAATTTGACTGTAAAAAAATAATAAAACACTTAAAAATGACTTTGCACACAAAGCTTTATAAAGTTTTATCCCTGTAAGTATAACAACCAGTATGTTTGCTGTTTGAAAATCACCTCACTTCACTGCCATCCTACAGGTGGGAGGGGCCTAACAACAGCCCCATCCTGGCTGCCAATCAGAAGTGATTTCTTTGGTTTTATTTTCAGTTTTTCAAATGTGCTCTCTGTTCTACAAAAGTAAAAGCATTTAAGAAGTTACCACAGGTGAATTCTGAGCGATCATAACAGGTCATTTTACACTGACGAATACCTCTCAAATCTAAGCAACTCAATTATCATGTAAATTATTAACTAATAGGTCACCTGTAATTGTTGGATGTGCATTGTTGCATTTTCTTTAGTGGTTTACACAGTTTTTTTTATTTGTTTGTTTTTACAGCACAAATGGGCTTTACATCAGTTTGTAATAGACTGCTGGCAAAGAGGTTAGAGTGACAATAAAGTCACTTAACACAGCGAATACATTTTATACTGAAAGTATAAAAGTATAAAAACCTAGAAAAACAGGAGTGAGAGCTTTTCTTTCTCTTTCATTCATAAGATAGTTTATTTATTATTTATATTTTGGATCTTGGTGTTTAAGTGAATGAACATCCTCCATTGGTGGAAGCTGAAGAAGGAAGAATTCTGTACAGTATTTGGGCTCCGGGTGTTAGGGAGTTACCAGCTGGAGTAACATAAGAGTGGAGGAAGGTGGAGTCCATCTCATTCAAAGGTGCAATCTAAAAGAGGCAGGAGACTGCAAGCTGATGTCAGGGGAAGCATCGCAGGGTCGTCTGTAGGGTGACTTTGGACATCAAGAAGAGGAGGCGGGCAAAGTAAATGAGAAAAAAGGAAAATCAATAGAGTAACAGAAATAATAACAATAATTATAATAATAACAAGAAGATAATGATGAAGCTTATATAGATCTTTACAATACAATCCACTGTTTTGTTAATTTATAAGATTATTTAAAAGATCCAGCCCAAATTACACTCTGGCCCATCCAAATCTGGGCACTGTGCCTGCTGCCACATCTCTCGTATGTCTCTGTTGTTGCCCAGGACCTAACCTAGCAACAGTCACTGATGCTACAGGCTGTCACTGTGAACTATACCACAATAGTGCAAAACACAAAGCTTAGCCTGCACTGAACTTCTATTTTAGCCTTTGCATATCATGAAATTATTATCATGTGATTTACTTTGAAAGATATTCCACAATGTGACATAATTAGATAACTTCAGCAGCACGTCACGTACAGATCTGCTGTCTGGTTACAAACATCTAAGTTGATTTAAGAGATTACATGTAACCTTTAAATTTCCATTTTGTAAAGTTTAAGGTGCTGAGCAGTCAGAACAGCATAATTGTCTTTATTTTGAATTTGTCTGCCACTTCAAGTTTCTCCATTCATGCTAAATCCTGTTCTGTAGTTCTAGCTAGAAACAGAAGAACCTTTAAGAGGACATGTATGATCATGACAGGGTAAAGGTGGCCCATGTGGTGACTTAAATGTTTCTGTGGCATCAGCAGGGATAACCATCAGCCTGTGGTTCATATGCTGCTCAAGCCATTCATAATTTTTGTGTCATTTTCTCTGTGCAGGTCATACATCTGGGATACAAACACAGCACACTGTGCTGGCAGCAGTGGGAGAGAAGGCCTGCTTGAACTGTGAGCTCATGCTTTCTAAAGACGTCCTTCAAGTCACATGGCAGATGATCTCAGGAAGTTCAGAAAAAAATATGGCCACCTACAACAAGTACTTTGGCCAGAGAGTGAATCCTGAGTTTACAAAGAAAGTGGAGTTTAAAAATCCTGCACTACAGAACTGCTCCATAGTCATCAGGAACGTGACGGAGCAGGATGAAGGCTGCTATCGCTGTCTGTTTAACACTTATCCTGAAGGAGCCTTCACAGGTAGAACCTGCCTCCACGTCTACGGTAAGGACACGTGGTCTAGAGTTATAGAGGAAACCTATCCACAGCTAAAACGAAATCTCTACCTCATCTGCACCCACAGTGCTTGTGGTATTTACTGTTAATGGCAATAATATAGAAAACAAAACAAATGTGAAAAAAATACAAAATATATTAAAAATAGGAATTGCTCAGTACAGTTGGGAAGTACCAGTTTTACCTCGATACAATATTATCACAATACTACACTCACAAATTAATATTATTGCAATTCCTAACATTTTACAATATACTGAAAAACCTTCCTCTTCTATATAACTAGAATACATCCTGGCAGTTGAGTCCCCGTTAGTTGTGCTTATTGATAAAAACTCAAAAGTGTCTTTTTATTAGGAGATAGCTTTGTCAAGATACCGTAGGTGCGTTGAATGTTTTTTTGGTTGAGCTGATTTAATGTAATTTTGCACAGTAGTGCATGAGATGAGCCATTTTATTAGGTATTCCCAGACATTTGTTTTGTAATTTATTCAATAACATTTTGATATTTGGTGTCCCTGTAATGATATAATATCACCATGCAAAATATTGAAATACTCTTCTGTATCGGGTTTTCCTCCACCCTTAGTGCTTAGTATGCAGGGTTTCAAAAGACAGGTAAGGAAAGAGACTGTTAAAATTTGTATTTCATACTTTATTCACAAATACTCTGCTTAGAAATTAAAATATTTTATTAAAAGAATAATATTTTGTTTCCATCCCCAATGTTAAATCATTTTGTAGAAGTTTTTACACCACTCTTCACAGTAAATCTATTTACATAGAGAATGCAATTGCCTAAAACACTGCACAGCTATAGTATACAAATCAGCAACACACACAGGCTTATTTGGATTTTTATTTCCACATTTAATGGTGACTTTTCTTAAATATATTCTCTTCGCAGAGCTGCATGAACCTGTCCTTGACGTCAGAGAGTCAAACTCTGCTGAAGAGTGGGTTGTTTCCTGTTCAGCCACTGGTCGACCTGCTCCCACTGTAACACTCAGTGTCTCACAACAAGACCTCAGCTTCTCACAGTACAACACTGTCAGTGTGTCCAACACCAACGCTACATTCACTGTCACCACTACAGCTGTGCTCTCAGGTTCACGTAAACACAGCACACAGGTGGGATGTGCAGCACGAGTGCTCTCTGCTCCTCACCGAGGGGTGACGGTGATGATTTACGAGGTCCAAAAGACACCTGATGCTACTGAGGATGGTGAGAAACATTCAAATTCACAGATTTATAGATTGATGCCCTGCCACTCTAATATTTGGGTTCCTGTTTTTAGGCTCTTATGAGAAGATCACATCCCATAGCAGTGAATCAAGTAAGTTTGCCTTTCCATGTGTGTAATTTGTAAGTGCTTTATGAATGGTGCTCCAAGTCACAGTTTTCCTCTGTTCTCCCAGATTTCACCTGGATCATTGTATTAGCTGTGGTGTCGGTGGTTGCAGTGTTAGTGGTGATGTTGTATGTGGTTCATCGCGATTGGATCTCTGCTTTCTTCACTGCTCATTTCAAACAACAAAACAAGACTGGGTAATTTTCACTTTAATATAGTCTCCTAATGTAAGTTTGTCACTGTTAATATAGTAATGATTTACTGACATTAAGAAACTTCACATGAACACCTATAAATCTTTTCAGAAAAACCCCAGTAAATACCATTTATATGTTTTTGCAGTATATAATTTAAATCCTTTAAATGTTTTCATCACTCAGGGACCCAGAGAAGACCAACACACCACTAAAATCAAAGCAAGACATTGATGAGTAAGTACATTTCATAACTATTCATATTTTACAGCATTTTTTCTTTGTCAGTTTTGTTTTTCCCATTTTCTTGTCTGTCAGCTTAACTTCATCCTGATGAAACTGAAGTGTTTCAGTGAATCACACACTTAAGTTAATCACACTTGATTGTTTCATCTCCTTCATGTATGCATTGTTCATGAACTTTAATCTTCATGCATATATACAGTCATCATTTGCTGTGTGAGTGGAAATGAACTCATGTCTTGTTTCTGTCTGAAGGAACAAAACACCTTTAATAGCGCACGAGAACGAGCAGCTCAGGCAGCGGACGTCTACAAAGAAAACTCCAAAAAACATCAGCAGGAAAGTTTCACCTTCAGCAGCAAAAAGACTGTTTGGAGACGATCAGTCAATCAAAACTAAAATAGATGAACAAACTGCATCACTGGCTGATTAAATAAAGAGGACCGTGTCAACAACAAAGATTCCTACCTGATATTTCTAGACAACACTAATAAGAATTCAATAAAGAGAGATCAGTGGGAAGAAATGAACATGAGTTATTAAAATAGAGAATTTAATGTACTTGGTGATTAGACTCTGATGACCCGCCACGTCAGAACGGAGGCTTGGACGGAGCTCTGACTGAGCTGTCTGTGAGGTGGAGACAGGGAGGAGGTGGGCTGAATGAATAACATGTACAACTGATAAATAATAGTTGTTCTGCTTCATAGACATTTGTTTGTTATATCATACTGTTAAAATGTAATTGGTTATAAAGTTTTGATATTTTGTAACATGGATTGTAATAGAGTAAAATAAGCTGTGAAGTGTGTTAAGTTCTTTCTGCAGATTAAATGAGGACTGCAGAGATGTGATTGATTTCCAAATGTAACTCAGTGTGTGCTGCAGATCTGCATCTAATATACACAGAATGAGCACATGGTGGCACTGTTGGTTCAAACTAGCTGAGGAAGTTTAGCAACTGTCAAAGGACCATGTCTGTAAACATTACTCTAAGAAAACCAAATGTTAACGGTGTTTCTGGTTAGTTATTATTATATAAGTATAATGTTTTTAT
>NW_024583138.1:0-5493 GCF_018398535.1 Haplochromis burtoni | reverse complement strand
TTTTGTGTTTTAGTTATCATATGGGGAAAAGTTCTGTGGTTATCCATCCGTCCTGTTCGAATAAACCCAAAGTTCAGGAACATCTTCTTTAGATATGTTCAGTTTTAATCATGTGGCACCACTTAAACAGTCAAGTATGTTATATTGTGAGGTAAAGACCCCAAAGAGTTAATCTCAGACAAATGTTCAAACAAATGTGAATTGCGTTCACTTCATTAATGAAGTGAACGTAATTCAGTAATCAAAGGTGTTTGGCTATAACTGACTACATGTGTATACTGTACCATAAGTGGACAGACATGGATGTAAACCACACCTTAACCATTTGGCTGACGCAAAACTACCACAAGGCAGTGATTCTAACTAAAAGGTACTCTGGATATTATTAAATGTGAACATATCGTTAAATATGACATTTTTTGTTTGTCAGGTGTCCTGTTTGAAGAAAACACCTGGGAGCCCCTTGAATGAATGTAAATAAACACATTTACATGAGGGCAACCTGATTTCAAGGAAATAAAAATGCTCAAATTTGAAAGCTTGTGAGTTATTTTGTTCATGTATCAGCTGTTTAGTCGTTTTATGACAAGATGGATGCTGTCGTTATATTTTAGTATAGTTTTAGAGTAGAGGAGAATAAAAGAATATTTAACATTAATTGTACCAATGTTGTTGTGTACGAAGCACAAATTAATTTAAAAAACCCGATGAAGCAAGCATGAAGGAGAACCGGGCCCCAGACTTCTAGAGGACCACTGAAGGGGCAACGTTTTTAACATTTGACACAGCTGAGCGGCCGTGTGTTTAAGGAACGGACTCAAAAGCAGGCACAGGAGAAATGTACTGAAGTTTAACCAAAAGTGAGCCTTTATTGTGGCTGACACAAAAAACCAGGCAAGATGACATTAGGGCGAAACAAAACTAAAACCTAAACTGGGAAAAACTAAAACTATCTATGAAAATGATGACAACGGACATGGACATGAAACTGAACAGGAACATGCAACCAACGTAACTATGAAATAATCCAAACTAAGGTAACGAGGGAAGTGGAGACACAGCTGATACAAATGAACATTACGCCACAAGGGGAAGTAAAACAAAACACACTGAACATGGAAACACTGGACTCCTCGAAATAAAGCAGGAAACCTGGAGAGACTGGACACGAGAAGACAAGCTTGATAACCTGAAACACGCAGACAAGAAACACATGAAAGACTGACACAAAAGACAGAAAAAGACTGACAAACACGGGGACATAGATAAAACCTAAACTAGACTGAAACTCAACTGTGTGGGACGGAGAGATTTCGCAGGTCTTTCCTCCCCACTGCTGTCAGACTCCATAATAAAAACTTTAACTGATCAAGCACACACATCCATACATATGCAATAATACTAAGTGCAATAATCCTTTCTGTCATCGTTGTATTCTTACTCAGTTGTATATAGCATTTGTATTCGTATTCTATTTTTATCTTATTGTATATTTATTTTATTTTATTCTACTGTATATAGTATTTTATTCTATTCTGTACAGTTGTGTACTGTATTTATTCTTATTGTATCCTAATTTTTGCCTCATAACTTTTGCACTGTCCACTTCCTGCTGTGACAAAACAAATTTCCCACGTGTGGGACTAATAAAGGTTATCTTATCTTATCTTATCTTATCTTAACTGACTCCTTACTAATAATAACCAAACAAGAAGTAAACAGTCTTCCAATATAACATAAGAAATCGAAAATACACTTAAAAACGTGATTATGAAAAATTTACAGTGAGTTGCCTACAGGTTTTATTGCAGCTGATAAGTAGCAGACACATACTTGGTGCTCATGCCTCACATGTCTATTTGATTGTGCAGCTCTAACAGCAGTGATCCAAACACAGCAGACTGTGCTGGCAGCAGTGGGAGAAGATGCTGAATTCAGCTGTCAGCTGTTGGAGACTAAAGACGTCCTTCAGGTCACATGGCAGAAAGTCTTACAAGATGTGGAGACAAATGTTGCCACGTACAACAAGTACTTTGGTCAGAGAGTGAATGATGGCTTTAAAGATAAAGTCAAGTTTAAATACACTGGACTACAGAACTGCTCCATAGTCGTCAGGAATGTGACGGAGCAGGATGAAGGCTGCTATCGCTGTCTGTTTAACACTTATCCTGAAGGAGCCTTCACAGGTAGAACCTGCCTCCAAGTTTATGGTAAGAACTTTTACATTCTTTAACCAACAACAGGAGACTAAAAATAATATAGTGATGTGATGATATTTCCTGATCCTTCACAGAGCTGCATGAACCTGTTGTTGGTGTCAGAGAGTCAAACTCTACTGAAGAGTGGGTTGTTTCCTGTTCAGCCACTGGTCGACCTGCTCCCACTGTAACACTCAGTGTCTCACAACAAGACCTCAGCTTCTCACAGTACAACACTGTCAGTGTGTCCAACACCAACGCTACATTCACTGTCACCACTACAGCTGTGCTCTCAGGTTCACGTAAACACAGCACACAGGTGGGATGTGCAGCACGAGTGCTCTCTGCTCCTCACAGAGAGGTGATGGTGACGATTCCTGATGATGATGGTAGTGGTGATGGTGATGATGATGATGATGATGATGATGGTGAGAAACTCTTTTAAAGTCACTGATTTATAATTGATGATTACACTGTGATTGTAATGTTTCCTTTTTTTTCAGGTCTAGATGAAAACTTTGGATCTAAACGCAGAAATTTAGGTGAATTCACATTTGTATGTTTTTGAGTTCAGTTTTTTTCCATCTTTTTTTATTTTATGTTTGAATTAATTTTTCCTTCTTTCCTCTGTTTTCTCAAAAGCAGTCAGGATTTCAGTCATTCTGTCCTCTGTGTTGCTGGTTGCCTTTAGTTGTGTTGCTGCATTCATCTTTGTCCATCATAGAACAAAATCTCACAACAGGTAATCCTATTAAAACGTGTCTGTTTTGCATTTTCTCCTGATAAATGTTTGTGCAGCTTTAACTGTTTTAAAATGTTTCAGTTTTTCACACAGGAATCTCAAGATAAATAAGACACCTGAAACTAAGATCAGAGACAGTCAGGAGTAAGTCACTCTTTATCCTGTTTTTCTGCACTGTTGACATTTTTTAATCTTCCTTCGGGCTCTTTTTTATTTTCATATTTCATTTCTTCTAATAAGTGTCCATAGTCCTCTGTTATCATTTTCATTTCAAGCCTAATCTAACACTAACCACAAACACTTAAACACTTAAACACTTTCCTCTGTCCAGGCTATTTCTTTACTTTAATCATGTGATCAAATAAAACTATTTCTTATTTTCATTGAAGGACTGAAGCATCTTTATTCACAGCAGAGGGCAGCGAGGTCAGAAACGAAGGAGAGTCTGAGAGAAATCACCAAGACAACAACCTGATGTTCTCATCAGAAGCAGCAGGAAGACTGAATTTTGAGCAGTGCTGAACAAATGTATTGTTGATGTGACTGGAGATTAAAAACATCTTTGTGTTATAAACCACTGATGTGATTATGTTAATAGTTTACCGACAGGTTATTATTATTATTCAGTTATCATTGATGCTGATATAATGATGCATTGTGTCACTTTACATGTATGAAATGAAGATTTAAGTATTGTTTCAAGTTGCCGTTTAGGTGCAGATATGATGCAGCGGGTGGAGTTCAACATCAGCGTGTGACGGCTGAAATAGTTTAGGATCATCAACCTGCAGCTGACTTGCAAATAAATGTGACCAATGGCTAAAGACAGAGAGAGAGAAACCACGCATCTAGTTCATGCATTGGTGGTTAGACTCCGATGGTCCAGCGCAGCAGAACACAATCACAGCTGTGATAGCGATTAGGGCAGGACCCCCAGAGTATAGATGCTGGTGGTGGAGATGAAGATGGAGGCTTGAATGGCACCTGAGAGATGAGTGAAAGGTGGTGGTGGGGGGTGGGGGGGGAGGAGGAGGTGGGTTGTACGAAGGCATCTGAAAAGAAGAATCACAGATTTTAAGTACATGGAGTGAAGGCTGATTGGCCTAAAGAAGGAGGGCTGAGTGCTGATTGGACTAGACCCGTGATGTCACAACCAGCTTGACAAGCATGTGAAAGTGGAAGTGATGTAAAACTTACATTAGCTGCCAAACACCTGGGAAGCAGACAGACGTGTGACTACAGAGCTTCCTTAGTGAACTTAGGCATAAGCCTCATGATGGTCACATGAAAACCACCAAGCTTAATGTTTTTAGCTGATTTGTTAGTGTGTGTGTGTGTGTGTGTGTGTGCGTGTGCGGGTGCGTGTGTGTGTGTGTGTGTGTGTGTGAGAGAGAGAGAGAGAGAGATGCAATGCCACTCCCTGAAGTCATATGTTATCGTGTTACTGCCCGCTCTATTTTTGAAGTATTAGACAAATATTGGAAGAATTGACAGTGTTAAATCTTAAACCTTTTGTTGGATGATAAATAATGTCTTTTCATATTTTTCTAATCACATGCCTCATTCCAGGAGGGATGTTTGCTGTAACTTTGTCCTCGCACACTGACAGTAAAGCTGTCCTGTCTTAAATTGTCTGTTGGGACATGTTTGTTTGTTTATTTTGTTTTATTGTGTGGATTCTTCTTATCAATGTTTGAAGCATTTTCCAACTGTATTCAAAATACGTAATTATTTCATTAATATAATAAAAATATATTTCACGTATTTCAAGGCAATGGCCACACAACAACAGCATGCAACAGTCATAAATGGATAATTTAGTGATATTAGTCCATCTTACAGGAGGAACTGGAACAGCAGATTTTTGTGACTTCAGACTTGAACATCTAACACTAACATTGTTTTCATATTAACTAAATGATGGCAGGTGTAACTGCAGTGGAGACAAAATCCAAATTGGATTCTAAACTCATAGTGTTGTTGTTTAGTCCTGTAAGTTAGTAGCAGGAGAACTGAACTGATGGTGTTGCTGGTTCAAACAAGTCATGTGGAACAAAGTAACCTTTAGAGGAAAACTGAGTTTGAAGCTGCTGAACTTTTCCTCTCCTTTAATATAGTGAAAGCAACATGTTTCATCTACATACATGTGCTGCAATCAGAGGACTCTTATGCATTAGAGTGATAAAAACTACAAGCTGAGCGTTAATGAAGGAATGAAACTGTGGCGCCTCCCCGGGGATGAAACAAGATACACAGAAGATTTTACAATCTGCGTGTCATTCTGCAGACCCTCGATCCTCCAACTATCTAATGAAGGTAATGCGCTGTGACAGAGTTACAAAATGAGAATATTATCTCTGACAAACCTTTGATGGCATTCATTGACACATATACTGTCCATTAATCTTATGGGCAGAAATCTGTGCCATCAGAAACTGAATTTGAATAAGTTAAATTTGAATTTGAATTGCTCAGATTGAATCTGAATTGTAACTTGAATAAATGCTTTTGAAAACTGAATTTGAATTAGTCTAAATTGAAATTGAATTTATA
>NW_024583137.1:154526-174353 GCF_018398535.1 Haplochromis burtoni | reverse complement strand
CCCGTGTACGTGTGGACGTAGCCTAAAGTGATTGCAATTTTTTCCCATTATTCCCATTTACCCTTACATCAGTCTGCAATACAGCCAGTTGACAAGTGACTGTAGGTTCAGACGCCCAAAATGTGTCTTATGTTTCAGTTAGTTTTTTATATTATAACACACTGTTTTGCTCTCTGTGTAAACAAAACACATTATAATTAAATAAATTTGGTAAAAGTAGGAAATAAAACATAAAACTATCTAAAAGAAGAGTATCATATAATCTCGATTCATTCTTCAGTTGAGGGATACAGAAGTTCCACTTCACATCACCTCTGTTTTTTCTAAATTAGTTTATTCTGCTGCAACAATTTACCTCTGAGAGATGTTTACAGCTGTTTGTTTTGTTTTACAGGTGGTGTTGATCCTGGCCTACAGCACCATTATTGTGCTGGGAGTTCTGGGTAATTCTCTTGTCATCTATGTCATCTATCGCTTCAAGACGCTCCGCACTGTCACCAACTTCTTCATTGCTAATTTGGCTGTTGGTAAGTTTATACATACAGACGCACGCCAGCAGCTTTTTGTTGCTTCTAATATAATACTGTCACTGTGCTCAGAGCAATAAAACACTTTCTGACATGTGTAGGTGGTGGTGTTTGTGTGTTTTTGTCTCCAAGTGCATGTCTTCTTAAGATTGCTGGGAACTTAATCTGTTTGGGAACATGAGCCCATGACAGAAATCATTCAAATTTAAGATTTAAAGATAAGAGTAAGGTTAAAAGTTTGGATTTGGTTGAGTTTATGGTAAAGTTAGGTTTGTGCTATTGTTAAAACAAGGACAGTGTGCCGTTATGGGTGCATGTCTAATGCAGGGGCGTTAACACCTTTCTTATATCACCACTCTGAAGACCGATGAGCGTTGTCAACAGGTTTACTGACATTCAAAAGGGTAAAGGCAAGGCAAGGCAAGGCAAATTTATTTGTATAACACAATTCAACAACAAGGTGATTCAAAGTGCTTTACAGAGACATTAGAAACAAAGACAAATAAAAAGCATGATTTAAAATTGATTAAAAAAAAAAAAAAACAGTATATAAAATCAAAACAGAATAAAATCAGTAGTTAAATGTAAGTTTTGAAATTTAAGCTTAAAAGTGTGGATTTGGTGCTTTATTCAAATGCAGCTGAGTCTGGGTCAGGAGGTCACTGATGTATTTTGGTCCTAAACCATTCAGAGCTTTATAGACCAGCATCAGAACTTTAAAGTCTATCCTCTGACGGACAGGCAGCCAGTGTAAAGACCTCAGAGCTGGACTGATGTGGTCCACTTTTTTGGTCTTAGTGAGGACTCGAGCAGCAGAGTTCTGAATGAGCTGTAGTTGTCTGACTGATTTTTTAGGTAGACCTGTAAAGATGCTGTTACAGTAATCAAGCCTACTAAAGATGAATGCATGGACTAGTTTTTCCAGGTCCTGTTGAGACATCAGATCTTTTATCCTTGAAATATTCTTGAGGTGATAGTAAGCTGACTTTGTTATTGTCTTAATGTGTTTTTCTAAGTTTAGGTCTGCATCCATCACTACACCCAAATTTCTCGCCTGGTTTGTGGTTTTTAGGTGTATAGATTGAAGTTCTCTGGTGACCTGTAATCGTTTTTCTTTGGCGCCAAAGACTATTACCTCAGTTTTGTTTTTGTTTAGCTGGAGAAAATTGTGGCACAACCAGTCATTAATTTCCTCAATGCATTTACCAAGAGCCTGTACAGGGCCTCGGTCTCCTGGTGACATTGTGATATAAAACTAAAAGCAAGACAAAAAATACAGTCATGACATACATATGTGCAGCATAATATGCATTTATATACCACCCTGCTACTACATAGCATATGTCTAATTATGTAAACTTTTTAAACTACTACTGATGCTATCCCAGACGAACTCCAAAATCACAGGTAACTAGCTTAACAAAAGGACGAGCTTTACAGCCAAATACTGCATTAGCGGGCAACATATTGTACAAAAAACAAAGTTGCAACTTATACTTTAAGTACATACCGGCGATACAACCATAAACAGAAGATGTGGACAGTATTTCTTCCAACAGGACACCATAAACTGTGTGCCGATATGTTTCCCTTCTTCTTTCTCACTTGCTTTGCTTGACTGAGCGGATTACTTGGAGCAGCCACAGAGGGCGCTGTAAACACATAATAAATAACAACTGACTGAGAATGATATTTTAGTGATACAACATTTTACAACTTTTAGTGATACAGAACAGACAGCTTCATGTTAAGGATTCCTCAGGATGACAAGTCTTCAAGAATTGTGCATTTATACAATTTATGCAATTGCAATTTATACAAGCACAGAGATAAGTCCATTTTTAGAGCCCTAAGAAGATGATTACCCTTTCCTAACCTTCATTAGTGCTGTTTTGGTGCTTATTTACAATATTATTAGGAAGCACTGAAATCATTTTCATTGCTATGCAGATAATACCCAGTTTGATTTATTAATGAATGTAGATGATACAAATTATGTTCTTAAAATATAGGCATGTCTTCAAGACATCAAGACCTGGATGACCTCAAAGTTCCTACTTCTAAATTCAGACAAAACTGAGGTTATGGCACTCAGTTCTAAAAGTCTGAGAAACATGGTGTCTAAGCAGATAGTTACTTACTGGGTAATATCAACTTGGAGTCATTTTTAACAGGATTTGTCCTTCAGTGTTCTCATTAAGCAAATATGTAGGACTGCGTTCATTCATTTGCTTAATATTGCTAAAGTCTCAGAACAGCCTTCAGTTGATCCAGAATATTTCAGCAAGAGAGCAAAATGAGATTGCAAAAGGAGACTTTTCTCTAAAATTGGCTTCTCTTCATTGGCTTTGTGTTAAATTCAGAATTGAATTTAAAATCCTTCTCCTCACATATAAGGTATTGAATAATCAGGCTCCGCCATATCTTAAAGACCTTATATCAGCCCATTATACTAACAGAGCACTTTACTCTCAGACTGCATGTTGTGGTTTTGAATAGTGGAGAACTGGAGATCAAGCATTCAGCCATCTCTAATAAATAACCTCCCAGTTTGAATTTGAGAGACTGTCACTCTCTCTACTCTTGACACTAGGTTTAAAACTTTCTTTTTCTTGAAGGTTGCAGTTGGCAAACTTTATCCTTGCTAAATCATTAGCAGTTATTATACTCTGGTTCTTGCTCCCATAGTGACTCTTTTGTCCTGTGTCTCTCTGCTTTCTTCTCTTTCCAGTCAGTACCAAGGAGTTGAGGCAGATGGCTGCCCCTCCCTGAGCCTGGTTCTGCTGGAGGTTTGAAAGTAAATTTAGAGAGTATGATAGAACCAGGTTTGGCCCCTTGTGGAAAAAATAGAAAGCCAATACATATCCTGAAGTGGAGATGTGTGGTATCAAGGCTTTCCAATCTTAATGCTTCCCACAGGAGGGATTTATTTGATTTTGATTTTTGAAACTATCTCCGAATGTTTTCTGCCATTTTCATTGCTTGTTCTGTTCTTTCTCCATTGTAAGTTTTACACATCCAGATGCTCGTTCCAGTGTTAAAAGGTTGTGCCACAGACATTATGAGCCATTTTGCCTGAAAACCCCTCTTTGGATTGTTTCATCACGTTAATAATGTTAGCGTTACCCATCTGGTGATCTGAATGATAAAAGTTAACTTAATGGAGACTGCCCTTGGTAATATTCCTTTTAATCCCTGGTGGTTTTGTGGATTTTCATCTTTAGATAGTGATCAATGTTTACATGCCACAAGCTCACATATTTGAAGCCTGCTAGCAAGAGAAATGGCAGAGTGAGAGTGTGGTAGAAAGAGGAAAAGTTCCCAAGATGTTTCCCTGGAGAGGTTTATTCACTTCTGTTGCACTATCTAGTCATTCTACACTAGTGCCAACACTGAGTTCATCATTATTAGATCAATGAAATTGCATTATGAGGGCTAGATTTATGGGAATTGGTTAAATGAGTCCCAAAATGAAATTCAACCACTGAGAATGGTATGTCAACTTGATGTCAAGCGTAACAGGTAAACAGAGGTGGTCTTCTAATGTCGAAGTTGTAATCTTGCAATGAGTTTGATAGACTTCTTTGCATGTAAATGGAAAATGCAACTTAACCTTTTAAAGCCAAGTGTATCATATTTGATATGTGAGTTATGGTGAGTTTTTGAGACTTCTACATGATCAGTAAAGACTACCGCCCTCTTGTTTGTTTGTTTTTTTAATTTCATTGTGAGGTTCACTATACACTCCAACTTTTCCACTCCCATTACCATAGAAATCTTTCATCATAAGATTAAGGTGTTCTCCCTAAACAGATTTCTGGGGCGAGTGAACCCAAACAACAGCAGCAAAATGCTGCCTGCAGCATAACACAGTCACCGTTTCTTCAACGTAGGGGTCAAAAGTTCAGCTTATTCCTTTAATTTCTAACCCGTCTGTATATGTGTATGTGTAAGCTGTCAGTAAGGATGACTCAAACATCTGCCGCTGTGTGCTAGATCTTAGTGATGTCTCAAATTTGTTGGCTGGTTCGAGTGGGAGAGGCCAGCGGATGCAGAGATGAACTCAGACATTTGTTGTTTTTGTGACAGGCAGACATTTTAAATGGAGGAATCAGAGTTTTCTTTACCAATATGTGAAGAGTGTCTGTGTGAGCACATAAATAAGGATTTTATACAGAGGACAGAAAAGTGACATCTAAAGAGTTCAAAAGAATTTCAAGAGATGCACAAATCCTATTTTGCCATTTTCCTTTTTATTTTATGTATGATGACCCAATTCATAATAATAATTCTTTATTTAAAAGGGACAGTACAGATTAACATCGTCCAAGTATAAAACATAAAATTGATGTACTGCACATAAGTTTATAGGTATTGCTAGTTTCCAACCATTGTCCCTTGTTGGGCTTACATTCACAATACACGGAGTTAAAACATACATTTTCATGAAACCAAAATAAACCATGAATACAGCTACAATTTTAGACAATGTAAAAAGAAAAAAAAGATTACTTAAAATGACTACAGCTCTGATTTCCCTTTAACCAACCTTTAACCTTCAATGTAAATGATCTAATACCTGTAAGGCGAAAGCGCATCAAATCCGATTTTTTTGACCCTATGCGACCCATATCCGATCATGGTATGACAGTGTGAACGGCACAAATCCGATATTTTCAAATCCGATCTGGGTCACTTTCGTATGTGGTACTGAATCCGATACATATCCGATGTTTCAGAAAGCGACTGCTGTTTGAATGGTCAAGTCGCATTAAATCCGTCTTTTACGTCACTGACACAAGACAGACGCCAATTATCAGCGCCGGAGAAGACATCGCGAACGCTTCCTGGCCATCCGGTGAAACTGTTGGGAAGACAACGTTGGAGAAACGTTAACATTTTATTTGTACTGTATAATCTGCAGATTCTGACAGAAATCTGCAGCTATCCTTTGAAGCACCGCTCCTCTAAAACAGCAATAAGGATCATTATTAGGTTATCTCATTATTATGTAAATAACAAAATAACTTAAAGCAAAAATTGGGAAACGTAAAGTCCGAAGTCTTTATATTAAGGGCCATCAGTCAAACAATATCTGTTTGCTCTGGGTCTAAACAGAGCGCGTTGTGTGTGACGTCTTCTTTTGCGCATGCGGGCCGCTTTGAGCGTTCACACTAGAGCGCGTTTGCTGTCGCATTTTATTTGTAGTGTGAACGAGCAGACAAAAAAATTGGATTTGATCAAAAAATCGGAATTGAGCATTAAGACCTGCAGTGTGAACTAGCCTAAACAGCAATGGGCCAAGGACAGTTCCTTGGGGGATACCCGTTCTATTTTCCAACATGGATGACTTTTTTTGGTCAACCCTCACACACTGCTCTCTTATGTAAAGATAAGACTCAAACTGCTTGTTTTGAAAAATCTAAATTAAAATGATCTATGATCTATTTTTTATTAGCACAATATATTTTTAATGTTAGAGAAGGAGACTTTGGGTATACAAAAGGCAAAGCTCAAAAGGAAGTTAAACGTGATGTGCTTTAGAATGACAATAATCAGACGTTTCTAAAAAATAAAGTCGAAACTTTAATGTTTCATTACAAGATCCCTTTTTTTATTGGTCATAATTACTGTATTATCATGCATTATCATTTTGGTTTTCTGAATTGTTAATTGTATTTAGATGTATTATGTGATTCAGAGGTGAATGTAGGCAGTTTGGCTAGGATCACTCAAATCTGATTATAAAGATTATAAAGAATAATTAGTTGACCCCACTAAGCACAGTGGGAATAAACATTTACCACTGAGATATTTCTTATTAAAAAGATATTCAAATATTTGCATTACAGTGGTCCCTCGCTATAACACGGTTCACCTTTCGTATTTTTTTGTGCAATTTGCCTCTTCTTCTTTCTTCTTTTCTTTTTGTACAGCGCATCGTGTTCTGCTTCCTGATCAGCTGTAGACAATTATCAATCAATCTCGTGCCGCATCTCCTGTACAGTACAGAATGCGTTCAGCTTGTCAAATTTATATAAATCTTCACTAGCAGTGTGAATCAGAAGTGCTGTACTGTATGTTTGTAAGTTTTCTCCCCAACAATACCGGAAAAAAGTTTGGTACCATCAAAGGCACCTGCGTTTTTTTAAAACTATAAAAAATGGACAGGTGACCAACTTTGGGGAAATTTCTCGGCCCACCTAATTTTTAAAAAAGACAGGAAAGGAGTACATTGATATTTATTTCAAAAATAAGCATCTTAGATTACACTGTGCACAAAACAGGAGATGCATTTTCTAATGGAAATAATAATGAATCCATCACACAGTGGGGCATTCAGTGTCACCAGCTATGAGTTCCATTTCAAATGTTTCCATATTAAAATTACCTGCAAAAGCTCAAGAATGCCCAATATCTAACTTGCACAGACCCAAATGCTCCATAATCCTTCAGCACCAAACTACTGTTAACAAAATCACTAACATGGGCTTAGTTATTACGACAGTAACTTATGTATGTTTTTTCTTTCCCAAATTGTATGACTTAACTGTAAAACTATGTCAGTAGAATTCAGCTGAGAAAGCGCACTTCGAGGGTCTGTCCATAATTACGACATTACATGTATAAATATTCCTAAGTAAGTCTTTAACGCCATCTCTGTACCTGAATATTTGAAAAAGAGCCAAAGCAGAAGTAAAATTATTGCACAGTTTCAGCACTAATAATAGGTCAAAAATGACTAATTCAGGAATGATTCTGCAGATAAAGCATGAGGAATTCTGGCTTTTGATCTATTAAATTAATGAAATTAAAATATTTTAATTGACCACCCTCCAGGTAGTGATTTCTCGCGCAGTTCTTCTTAAGTGAGAATTCAAGATTTTTCCCATTGTTGTCAGTAAAATAATTTGATGTGCACAAAATAAATATTTTAAATTACTTCCCCAGAAAAATGTATACAATAATTTAGACATTAGGGAAGAATATTTCATCTATGAAGGAATGGGTGAGAGAGTCAAACGTCTAAAGGAAATGTTGTCAGTCATCTGCATTTGTTAATGAGATGTAAATCTAGAATATTTATTTAAATTTTAGAAATATTAAGATGCATTTTCTTAGAACATTTGATGGTGCTGATTGCACACGATGAATCAAATGCAGTCTTTCAGTATTCATAGAGTGAGAGTCAAAACAAAGACTGAGCAGTAATAAGTGTAGCAACAGAAGACTGGTATCACGTGACTGAAGTTTTGTTTTCTGGCTGTAAAGGACTAAACTGCCTTTGTGCCAGTTTTACCTTTTTAATGAGTTGGAGACTATGTTGGTGTCAACATGAAGCATGAAACAGGACTGAACAGCAAGAGAAGCCAAGACCAATTCTTAATCACCTGCTTTGATACGTGGTAGGCAGTTTCACCTCAGTTTTATTTCTGTCTAATGAGACAAGTGTAAACAGTTTCACATGTCCCCCGGCTGTGATGCTTACTTGTGAAACTTCACTCGGCTGCATGATTCACCGTACTTTGTTTTAGCGCAACTATTCATGTTCAAACTGAAAGATGGGTTGAAAATCTGTGTTTTTAGGTTATTCTCAGAAATGCCAACACAACTGAGAGAGTTTTGCCATAAATTAGTGTGAACAAGACATAAATGATAGCAATTAATTAAAACATACAAAACATCCTGATAAATCTTAGAGAATTTAGTCTTCTAAATGCATGACTTAACATGAAACGACTAACTAAACAGGTGAATTTATAAGCACCACATCAGCACACATGCTAATGAATTTTAACAAACTGTGAGAGGTAATGGAGTGTGATGTGGGAGGGAAATTGCCTTAGCTGTCAGAGCTCGTCAGGCCTGAAGAAGCACAATAATATATTTTATTCAGAGCATACACTTCAGGGAGCATTGATGTAGCAGTAAACAAGACAACAAACATTGATGGACAGGTAAAATGTTTCTTCATAGAGAGAGAAGTATCAGTACTACAAGGCGTGTTAAGATGAGAGTGCACAGACAAAGAATCTCTGCAAAGAGACTGTTTGTTATTGTCAATAAATCTAATAAAGACACACAAATGCCTCCTCCTATTTTTGCTGTTGCTTAAAAAGCTGAACTATCATAGATCTCTGTTTTACAGACTTCTACTATTGTCTAAAAATTCCACGCTGTGTGAGTCGATCCTCCTTTAGTAGTACATTGTGTTTGGGAAATGTTAAGATTTAACTTCGAGGGTATAATAATGTGTACTTCATTAATACCCATGGAGAAATTCTCTGCAAAAACAACCAAAATCAATAATCATCACACAAAGAGTAACCCCTCGAAACTCACCACAATAATCAACAGTAAACACAAAGACTGCAATCCAAAAACTAAAAAAGAGCAAAATCCACAACAGAAACTTTTACCAACCAAAAACACAACAGAGAGCCCAGCAACCAACAACGTAGAAAAAAACACATTATCTCCTAACAAAAACCAATAATTGAATAATATTTAAACTAATATTTAAACAACCAAAACTAACACCAGAATCTACCAAAACAAAAATGATCACAACACATAATAAAAAACCAGCAGAATTCAAAAACAAAAAACCCAACCACAACAGCAGCTATTCACAATCAACAACAGCAAAAGGTCCCAAGGACTGACAATCCACAAAAATAGCAATTATCATCCAACATAAACCAAAAACAAAACCAAACAAAACAGAAAAACCTTACCACCGCTACTGGACGTATTTAAAAAATTTACCAATCAAGAATAAAAACCCAACCATCACTATAACAGCCAATAAAAAAGCCCCACAAGCCAACAAAATAAGTCAAAAAAAGTACTAGAAATGACAAACATCGCAATACCAACAATCACACATAGAGAGGCTGAACTCCATCCTGACTTGATTTTAATGTTTGAAGTAAACACAAATTATATAGCAGAAAGAAAAGTAGCTTACTTCTAAAAGATAATGTGATGTGATTAATTTTACGGTTAATATTGCGATGCATCTTTAAAATATCCATTCATATCAGGATGATTCACAACAATTTTATGCCCATAACTCTCTCACATGTTGTCTTTGGAGCAATCATTTGCAAATCTGTTCAGTTGTGTCGAGGCATGTAATAGAAAGGGATGCGATTGTGACAAGTGATGCTAAGTCAAAAGCAGTTTAATCTATTTTAGGACTATACCGGATTTTCCTTGGTCCCAAAAACCTGAGAACCCCTTAGCCTAGTTCAGTAACATCTCGCTATCGTGCAGTTATGAGTGTGGAACTTCCTTACACCCGTCTAATGCTGACAAAATAAGGTGGTAAATAGTTAATTGCAGTTTTATTATTTATAATAAATGATAAACAACTTTACATGCAGTCACAGCTCATTGTAGAACTGCTGTACATTTAAGCTAAAATCCTTTAAATTCACAACCACTTCACTGTTTTTAAATGAAGCATATGACTATTTTATAAAGCAGCAAGATGAAGACAGAAACAACCGCGTGTTGTATTGTTAAAATCTCTTTAACTGTGACTCGATGACCTACATGCCTTCTGGTTTAAGCTTTTTGAGGCGCTGCAATCAGCTTTGTGAGGTCCCTGGCATCCCCTCTCCATCTGTCACAAAGTACAAAATGAGCTAATAAAGAAAAAGAAAAAAATAATTAGATCAAACGCCATTTGCTTACTCGTGTGTGTGTGTGCCTAACTCTACGTGTGTTCGTGTGCAGAAGCATCTTTATATAGCCCCGAGACTCGCTTGTTCTGAGAGGAGTAGAGAAAATTGGATGCAAAATAAAATCCACCATTGGCCATCATTAATAAATGCTCACACATACTTACTGTTCATGTCCTGGAAAAACACTATTAACTTATTTTTGCCTTTTGCAAGATTTGCAAATTAAATCCTCAGTTAAATCTCAGTGTAATGTTTTTCATTACTACTTCCTTGCACTCCTTCTCCTTCACTCCTTCACAATGCACTGTGGTCACTGCACATCTAGCAAGGCTTACATATAATATCAGTGGCATTATATATATGTTGGCTCAGTTTTATTAATTTAGATCCAGTTCACAATAAGGTGTTTTATATTGTAGGATAAATGCCATACAGTACTAGACTGAACATCACAGTAGTCAGATAATCCCTTATGATTAGCACTGGGTAAAAGCTGAAAGGCTACCTCAAAGCTTACCTGGTTCGATGTAACATGGATATATGTGTAGGATATTGGCAGTGATTTGATAAACGCGGGTTGTAGCGGATATTCTATCAATATTACATATTTGCATGCTCTAGTTTGCTGAGGCTATCCCAAGCCAGCTAAGAGACATTTTCCCAGACCCTGGGGTCTGGCCAGGCTCTCCTTCTGGTAAGAGATGCATAAAACACCTCTCCAAGGAAGGGTCCCGAGGTTGTATCCTGATCTAATGCCCAAACTACCTCCGCTTGCTCCTTTCAGTGTAGAGGAGTAGCAGCTCTACTCTGAGCTAGTCACTGTAGTCACTAGGGATGGGTATCATTTAGGTTTTATCTGATACCAGTACCAAACCGGTACTTTTGAAACGGTGCCGGTGCTTAAACGGTGCTCGAACCGGTGCTTAAAGAATCAAGAACACAAACTTTGTCCAAAAACCTCTCATGTTTAGCTGGGGTTTTTTTGTAAAAAGATAACAATGTTAGCCTTTTCTGAAGCTATGGGGCATATATGGTATCACTCTTGGCTGGAAGCAGTGCTTAAACAATGGAAAAAAAAAACCACCAACTTTGTCCAAAAACCTCTCATGTTTAGTTGTTTTCCACTTTTTCTTTGGTCATTTTAGCCTTTTTGGCCAGGGTGAAGAGAGTATCTGCCATCAAACAAGAAAGACAGCTGCATGTAACTACGATGGTGTTTGCTAGTTCACCTTACATTTGTTAATGTAATAACGTGGTTAGCCTACTCAACGGAAATTACACACGAACAACATTAAGCTACTCACGCAGAGAAGAACGGCTGCTGCTGCCATCATCATCCGTCCCCATTTCTGCTACACTGGCAGGGCTAGGGGTCAGGACTCTCCTCTTCGGGTTTTTGGGGGATGTTGCTAACTCCAGGTCCGATAACAGGCACCACATCTGCAGTAGATGTGCACGGTGTGAGGTCTCGCAGCAAGCTATCAAATACGGTGCATTTCTCGGCTTTTAAAAAAACGCCATGCGTCGCCAGGTGTTTCATCGGATTTGAGGTGTTACCTCCTTTGACAGTATCACCTTAAAGCACTTGTTGCAGGTTGCTGAGTTTGCATCTTTTGCTGTGAAGTACAGCCAGACTTTGACCGCTTTGCTTTGGGCATTTTTAATCTGTAGCTCTGCTCTAAAAGAACGTACGTACCTGGGCCCGCCTACTACGCTTGCAAAGGTAAAATGATTGGCTGGAATCCAAAGTGTATATGACATCTCAGGAAAAAAAAGCACTGAAATAAAGCACCGAAATGTGCGCTGCTTTTCAGTCTGGTTACTACCGTTTATGTCAGAACCAGTGCCATAATGGCACCGGATACCGGTACCCATCCCTAGTAGTTACTACAGAGGCAGCTCATTTCTACTACATGTATCTGAGCTCTTAGCCATAGGTGAGGGGGTACTGCAGATAGACTAGTAACATAACAGCATTTCCTGTACTCTTAGCTCTCTCTCACCACAATAGACCCGTATTGCATGCTACAGATGGTTCACCAGTCTCCCTTGAGCTGATGTAATAACTTTAGAGATAAATTGCTCATATAGTGTAAAATGCATATGGTGAGCTTTTGTTTTCTTTTGTGGCATGCTGAGACTGAGAGCAGTATATTCTGCTCTGATCCAGGCAAATAGTCCAGAGTTTCAGGGATGCATGTACTACAGTGAACGCATAAAGACGTTACATAAAACTGAGACATGACACAAGCAGATATGACAGTCTGCATAAACAGTCATGCTCAGTTTATCTCTCAGTACCCCATCCGTCTGGCAGGACACAAGCACAGCTTTCATGCCTTTGAAATATTTTCTGGCATCTTCACCGTTTGCTTATAACATCTGAAGAAGTTAGATGCTTGTGTTTTCCAGCTGAACACACCTTCACTGATGGAGAGGAGAAGTGATAGATGTCAGTTTCTTTCTTTTTCAGCACATTATATCATAATGAATGAAATTGAGTATGAGAAATGATAATCTGAATGAAAGTGCTGCTGAGAGTCTTTCATGGTGCCAGAGGCTGCTTTTTGTAAAAACGCTCTAAAACTGTGCACCCAAACTGAGCAACCTTGGACTCGGTAGATAAAATTTTGAAAATATAGTATAGCATGTTAAAATATAGCATGTTGCTGTCTCCGGCAGGTCAGGGTGAGATTTGAAAGCAAAAAAGTAATGAAACAGTCACAGTAGTCCTAAACAGCCTTTCCATTTTAGCCTTTTCACTGGGTAACATTTTAAAAACTGAGCTGTTAATTAGAATTGGGCCTGCTCATGAGGAGAGGTTTAAAGGTTACAAACACTGCTGCAGTGTCTTAGAAAAGACCTGCGGCTGAAAATGAAAAGCATTTGAGACCATGCATTTACTTGGATGATCTGATATCGTCGTGTTGGTGTTGTTCCCAGATCATCATGAAAATGTTGTTCCAGGTTCAACATTGCAAGTGACCAATCACATTGTTGTGACGTTATTCTTTTGCGCTGCCAAGCCATTCGTGCATTTATGAAATTCCAATGTTGCAAGGACAATATCAATTCTGCTTACCGTTTATTAAAGGGTTAGGGTCAGGGTCCGTTGATCACAGCGGTTTCCGCAGCTTAAGTACAGTTTTTTGTTTTACGGCGGTTTTTCCCGAAGTCGCAAAAGTATGACGTCACAACATTCTGATTGGTCACTTGCAATGTTGAACCTGGAACAACATTTAGTATGATGTGGGAACAACACCAACATGACGATATCAGATCGTTCCATTTACTTTCATTTAGTCATGAGAGAAGTATTTTACCGAGAGAGAAAATGGAAGAGGAAAAAATTATGAGGCTGCCAGTGGAACAACATTTGAAAGGAAGTTGAAACAAAGCACAGAAAAG
This sequence comes from Haplochromis burtoni, assembly GCF_018398535.1. Taxonomy (NCBI): domain Eukaryota; kingdom Metazoa; phylum Chordata; class Actinopteri; order Cichliformes; family Cichlidae; genus Haplochromis; species Haplochromis burtoni. Next base: position 160,726 of record NW_024583137.1, on the reverse strand, counting down.
AGAAGCTGAACTAAAAGTGACTGATGGTAAAATGTACTGACTTTAAATAAAACAAACTGTTGCACTGCTTTATTACAAAATAGAATTTTCATAAGTAAGGTTACTATTATACAGGACATCGAAATACATTAAAAAATGTTTTTCCATAGTGTATAACAATGGAGAGTAAATATATTATGGGATAGGAACTACTTTTTCCACCTATCATAGTGATAGACGTAATACGGCCGTATAAATGCGTTACAGCTCACTCAGTTGATGACAGTAAGCGGAGTCTCATGTGGTTTTAGTTCAGCTCCAGAAACTGACGGTTTGTGACACATGGGGCAAGGCCACAAACCTTGTCAAACATAAACAAAAGCAAATGATATAAACTATTAAATCATAGTAATTTAAATGATAAATTATGTATCTCTGCTGTGGCATAACCAACCATTACTTAAATCTATGGTACTTCCCCAGTAAAATCTACAAATTCACTGGTTGGCTATAGTTGGTTATTATCTCTGGGAGCTACTTTGACCATGAGCCAATGGAATCTAAATTTCTGTCATTTTCATGGTCATCTCTTGTTGACGGGGGCTAGAACTGGAACAAAGAACCAATCTTGGATGTAAAACTACAACTGTTAGAGACACCACTATATAAACCATTCTTTGGTATTGGCCAATGTTTTAGTCAGATAACTTATAATCTACTTTTTATCAGTTCTTTTTTTGTTAGATTGTTTTCTAATCTTCACTAATGCTTATTGAACCCCCTGACATTTGGTTCTGTTGAGGATTAATGTTATTCCTCCTCCAAGCTGAAGATCAGGTGGTGTTATGTAATAAACAAATATATGCATATGAATCTGCAGGCAGGGGACAAGTTTGTTGGTACTGAACGCTTGCTGTTTTCTGTTTGTTTCTTGAGGTTAAATGATCAATCACATTTGACCAGTTTGGTTCCATGGAAATAGATGGTCCATGTAGAGGCAAAAGGGGGAAGATATCCTTAAATTCACTGGTTATTAAAATCTTGGTCCAGATATTGGCTGCATCACAAGACACTAAGTCAACAGACAGTCCAGTGGTTTCGCAAAGTGGGAGATTTGTCTTTCAAGAAATTTACACAAAAATTAGCCCACCAAATGTTATTAGCTTGCCAGAGAGGTGGAACCTCTGCAAAGAACAGACCGACTAAAATGTGGATGAGGGTTCAGTCCACTCTTAAAACTGCAAAACAGAACATTACCACTGATGGAAGATGTGGTCTTTAAGTGCTTCTCTGTTACAGTGCACTCAGAAGCATGTTTTCACATCAGGATTTGTCATGATTTATAGTCGCTTAGAGATCTATTCTATGATGTTCAGCTTCATATTTTTCTACTTGGACTCTACATTTCCTTTGCCCAATTCACAGTTCAAAATAGTCCTTATTCACTTATACACTGCAGTGGTGCAGCCCCTAAATTTGTCCTTTGACTGTAACAAGATGCTGTCTGTCTGTCAAGGAATGTATGGAGAAATTAATAGTTATGTCGTCATGTTGCAATTTAATTAGATTTAAAGGTTTTGCTAGAGGCATATTATTCAAAAACGAACCAGAGAAGTTTGCTTAAACAAATGTAGGGTGCGCTGGAACATTTAATGGGCACGTTCCTTTCATATTTGAGCCTCTTTCAGTTTGTCGACATCTGAAAAAGCCCCCTTTGAATTAAAAGACAGGGCTGCTGTGAAAGAAAAATCAAACGCAGAAGGAAACAGAGAGCAAGCGATGTGACCGATGTACTGTGAAATGTGCAGGAAGGTAGAAAGATAGCAGCTAGAAAGTTGTCGGTTCAATTCCCCTGCATGAAAACAGGAGCAGTCAGGCAGTGTGTGATAAACAAAGCAAGCACTGCACTTCCTCGCCCACAGGCTCATCTGCTGCCTCTCGTTCATTAATTCTCTCAGGCTCTCTGCTGAGAGTTTTGTCTGGTTGTCTTGATGGGAGCAGTGGCTGTTGTCTCATTATTGGACATCGGATGACTTTGAGCGGACTAACTAGCTTCTGAAGTGCGATTGTTACCCCGACACATCAGAACAGAAAAGTACAAACTGTGTCTGATTTTGGTGCAGCTACGCCTCCAGCATTAACACAATGAGGAAAACATTTACTGACCCTTCCAGCTAATATGAATGACATTTGAATTTTCATCTACTATTACTTTAGTTCTTTAGCTGTGATGGAGCAGACAAGTTTTGTGGCTGGCACAAAGAGATGATCTAGTGTGGCTGCCTCATTCATATACTTTAATATGCTTAATCACCAGGCCGCTCTCATTCCAGGGCATTGAAAAAGTAGTTTTGACATCCCAACTCCATCAGTTTGTCCATTTTCTAATCCACTTATGCAATTCAGGGTCACAAAGGTTTGGCACATATCAAAAGATGTCACTGGGTGGCAAGCATTTGACACCCTAAAAGGATGCTAGTATAAATATATGCTGGTTGTACTTAATTGGCCATACGTGTAAAACCTACCTGAGTATTCCTTCATACTGAAAAATAACCAAGTAATTCTTAGTACCTAAAACTGGGCTGTCTTTAGTACCTGAACCCAACCAAGTAGCTTTTATTGCCTAAAAATAACTATTTATTGAGTAGTTCTTACTGCCTAAACCAAATGAACAAGTTAAAGTAAAAGCAAATGCAAATTAAACAAATCAGTTACTGCAATAAAAAATAAAACAAAGCACAAAACAGGACATAAACTAAAGTCTTATCACCCTTTCATCTTTGTAACGTGCCGATTGTAGGTACACAAATAAACAATTTCATTCTATTTTCCAAGGTTATTATGAATATTGATGGTATTCTGTCTTCCTTGTATGACTGCTCCTTTTCATTCAAAATTCTCTTAAAATTATTTGAAGTCTTACTTATTTCATGTAGCTGATTCATGTTTCACTGTGTGTCTGGCTGTCTTTTTTCTTTCCGTCTCCCTTCATTCCTTTCTGTCTTTGCCCTGAAGCATCACAGGAAGCAGCAGGCCAAAATTTACAAAACCGAAGGAAAGCATTGGGCAAACATCAGAATCAGCTCAACCCCAAATGGCTTTTTTGTCCTAACATAATCTGGCACAATGCCCTTATCACAAATTTAATCATCAAAAACTGACATGGTTCAGAGATTTGCAGAATAGCCTTGGCCTCCTTCCGGGGACAGTCCCTGTGGGGGCTTCATGTACCAGAAAAAACAGTCACATCTAATTAGATGTCGAATACAGGGTTCGATTGAAACAGCTGCAGCTGTTGTTTATGGTATCTCTAACACCGGTAGAGAATCAGTCAGGAGAGCAGGTGGTCCAGTCGGAACAAGAATAACAGTGCAGAGTCGATTATCTGTTAGTCCTTCAGGTGAGGAATTAAAAAACATACAGACTTTTGCAGAATTTAGCCTTTAGTCAGATGGAAGCATTCAGTCAGGATTTGATTGTTTGGATTACAGCAGGATTTATTGAATTCAAAGAAACCTTATTTCTGGAGGGGATCACAAACCTTTTGGAGTCTGATTTACTCTAGTGTAATGCACATTGGCAGCAGTACTGCAGTATCAAACACAAGCACCAACCCATGGCTGTAACATAAAAGCCAATGTGGATGTGCAGAAAGCTGCACTTTCTCAAATGTTAACTTGAGACAGGCTAAAAAAATGAGTTAATCCCCATAGGCTCCCATTTTTAAATGTCCAGCTTTATTGCAGAAATAAGCAAATTTACAGCTAGGTACAAAAAGTAATTACTGTAGCTAATTTCCTCCTTCATAAAAACTCTCTATATTTTTTCTGGATACTGGAGTTATGGGGAAATCTGATTTGATTGAGCAATATCCTGATGCAGGTGTCTGTATCTGCTAGCTGTCTATTAGGCTTCACCTTTGGGTGGCTGTAGCTCAGGTTGTAGAGCAGGTCAACTACAAATCGGAACGTTGGTGGTTCTGCTGGAGTCTGCATGCCAAATATCCTTGGGCAAGATACTATCTCCAAGTTGCTCTTTAGTGTATCCATTGGAGTATGAATGTGTGTGGATGTTAGATGGAGTACTTACATAGGAGAGTAGAAAATAGTGCTTGTGTTAATGGGTGAATGAGGCAAGTTGTGAAAAGTGCCTTGAGTGCTCAGAGTAGAAAAGCGCTATATAAGAACCAATCCATTTACAATTTACCTAAACTGGACCTGTGGACCATATTTGTGTTGTTTTCTCTATGTGTCTTTCCATTGCACACATATAGTTTTTGGATGTAATTTGCCAGCATCACCATCTGGTCAAAGTGTGGTAAGTAATATGTAGACGTGTAGTCAAGACCGCCTAAACCAAGACCAAGACAATACCAAGACCAGAGGGTATCGAGACCAAGACAAAGTCGAGACAAGACAAAAACGTCTTTAAACTGCTGCCAAATGCCGCTTCGTTTACGGGTGTCAGGCATATTTATGTGTTTTGCTTTTGCACAGCCCTCCTCACCGCTGTCTACTGTCTACCTCACTTACTGAGAGGACAGAAGCACGCTCCACTCTAGCTGAGCCACTGTGTGAGAGCTGAGCAGCGAAAGGAAATTAAGTGATAAGGGGTTATTTTACACATGGATTAGTAAAGTAATCTTTCAGTTTTTTGCTTTTTTCAAATTCTTTGCATGGTTTCATTTGTATTGCCATTAAAATTGAGGCATGTGCAGAACATCAGTGTCTGATAGACATGAATCTACAGATGTTGACTGCCCCTCAGCACCAGCTGCTGCCCCCGCTGATGCTCACACATAGAGAACTGAATCTGATTGTACTGATCATGTGTACAATCTGTCCGTCTGCAGCTCTCCGGGCAGATGGCGTCTCTCCATGTCTGATGTTTCAGGGACAGCGGCTCAGATGCTCACAAGTCGCTTTGTCTCTGCGTGTATCCTCACATGACTCAACGAATCCTGAGAAGCTCAGTGCTCCCATGGCCTTATCTGCTCTCATTGATGACATGTAAAAATTCAATTATAAAGGAACATCGAGGATAAAGGAGGAAAAAGACGATTATATTACAAAGTGGTTATATAACAACAGTAGGCAAGAAAAACACAAGATCGGACAGGAATTAGCAGCAGAGTTTTTACTGCGGTTGCCATTTTTCCTTTAATTAGTATGAAAAAACTTGAACGTTGTTTAATAGATATGACCTGCTTTTGGTGTCATCAGTGCAGAAAAAATGTGGTAGATTCGAACCGTAAAGAAAGACCCAGAGGGAGAAATAAGAGGCAAAGATACATCAGGTAAAACACATGAAAATGTTTTTAAAAATAACCTTTAGCATCAAATGAAAACACACAGGCATCATACATATATCATACTTCTACAGTTTAATTAGCTGCAGAATAAATATTCACAAACCTGTTTAGAAACCAAAGGAAATAATCAAACCAGTTTTTGGAGACTTTATTGTTGACAAAATCGGGAGAGATGTCAGGGTATGTTTGGAGCATAGGACCTCTACACATGGGGTTTGGACAAGCAGAGTAAATATAGGGACCGATTTTCCATATTTGCAGGTGAATTTACCAGGAGAAACTCTTTTCAAAGATTTTCATTTTGACATTTGAATCCACACACCAGCAATGATATGGAGTCACAGGCAGGGAGCAGGTGTCAGAAAGTTGCTGAGCTGAAAAGAGACTACAGCTACAGCACAATATGATTTTTTTGAGTCAAAACTCAAAGTGATGGAGGTGTAAAGTAAACTACACAATCAAAGTTCCTTACTTTTTTCTTTTTCTTTCTTTCTTTCTTGACACTTTGGACCCAGTTATGTAGTTGTTCCACCTGCTAGTCATTTTTAAGCTTGTGGAGCCATTTGTCTGAGTTGGTTGTAGTCTGAAGTCAATATTTTGGCTAAATGTTACATCAAGAGGGCTTTATGTGTAACAAACTGGATGTTATGAGAGTCATACATTTACAATTAAAACAAAGCATCTTAAGCAACAGTTGGGCTCACATCAACTGTAACACTGGCATCTTTAATGGAATGAGCCGATTGTGTTTGAGTGAAAAAAGAAAAAGAAAAGAAAGCTTATCTCAGTGTTACAAAAGTATTGTGTATAGTCAGGATCACAAATAAAACCACTGCATTAAACAACAACCCTTCCATTTTTTTTTCTGTATTTGGGATAATGACTACATTTTGAGAACTTGGACAAG
>NW_024583137.1:87057-154506 GCF_018398535.1 Haplochromis burtoni | reverse complement strand
GTCTTATCACCCTTTCATCTTTGTAACGTGCCGATTGTAGGTACACAAATAAACAATTTCATTCTATTTTCCAAGGTTATTATGAATATTGATGGTATTCTGTCTTCCTTGTATGACTGCTCCTTTTCATTCAAAATTCTCTTAAAATTATTTGAAGTCTTACTTATTTCATGTAGCTGATTCATGTTTCACTGTGTGTCTGGCTGTCTTTTTTCTTTCCGTCTCCCTTCATTCCTTTCTGTCTTTGCCCTGAAGCATCACAGGAAGCAGCAGGCCAAAATTTACAAAACCGAAGGAAAGCATTGGGCAAACATCAGAATCAGCTCAACCCCAAATGGCTTTTTTGTCCTAACATAATCTGGCACAATGCCCTTATCACAAATTTAATCATCAAAAACTGACATGGTTCAGAGATTTGCAGAATAGCCTTGGCCTCCTTCCGGGGACAGTCCCTGTGGGGGCTTCATGTACCAGAAAAAACAGTCACATCTAATTAGATGTCGAATACAGGGTTCGATTGAAACAGCTGCAGCTGTTGTTTATGGTATCTCTAACACCGGTAGAGAATCAGTCAGGAGAGCAGGTGGTCCAGTCGGAACAAGAATAACAGTGCAGAGTCGATTATCTGTTAGTCCTTCAGGTGAGGAATTAAAAAACATACAGACTTTTGCAGAATTTAGCCTTTAGTCAGATGGAAGCATTCAGTCAGGATTTGATTGTTTGGATTACAGCAGGATTTATTGAATTCAAAGAAACCTTATTTCTGGAGGGGATCACAAACCTTTTGGAGTCTGATTTACTCTAGTGTAATGCACATTGGCAGCAGTACTGCAGTATCAAACACAAGCACCAACCCATGGCTGTAACATAAAAGCCAATGTGGATGTGCAGAAAGCTGCACTTTCTCAAATGTTAACTTGAGACAGGCTAAAAAAATGAGTTAATCCCCATAGGCTCCCATTTTTAAATGTCCAGCTTTATTGCAGAAATAAGCAAATTTACAGCTAGGTACAAAAAGTAATTACTGTAGCTAATTTCCTCCTTCATAAAAACTCTCTATATTTTTTCTGGATACTGGAGTTATGGGGAAATCTGATTTGATTGAGCAATATCCTGATGCAGGTGTCTGTATCTGCTAGCTGTCTATTAGGCTTCACCTTTGGGTGGCTGTAGCTCAGGTTGTAGAGCAGGTCAACTACAAATCGGAACGTTGGTGGTTCTGCTGGAGTCTGCATGCCAAATATCCTTGGGCAAGATACTATCTCCAAGTTGCTCTTTAGTGTATCCATTGGAGTATGAATGTGTGTGGATGTTAGATGGAGTACTTACATAGGAGAGTAGAAAATAGTGCTTGTGTTAATGGGTGAATGAGGCAAGTTGTGAAAAGTGCCTTGAGTGCTCAGAGTAGAAAAGCGCTATATAAGAACCAATCCATTTACAATTTACCTAAACTGGACCTGTGGACCATATTTGTGTTGTTTTCTCTATGTGTCTTTCCATTGCACACATATAGTTTTTGGATGTAATTTGCCAGCATCACCATCTGGTCAAAGTGTGGTAAGTAATATGTAGACGTGTAGTCAAGACCGCCTAAACCAAGACCAAGACAATACCAAGACCAGAGGGTATCGAGACCAAGACAAAGTCGAGACAAGACAAAAACGTCTTTAAACTGCTGCCAAATGCCGCTTCGTTTACGGGTGTCAGGCATATTTATGTGTTTTGCTTTTGCACAGCCCTCCTCACCGCTGTCTACTGTCTACCTCACTTACTGAGAGGACAGAAGCACGCTCCACTCTAGCTGAGCCACTGTGTGAGAGCTGAGCAGCGAAAGGAAATTAAGTGATAAGGGGTTATTTTACACATGGATTAGTAAAGTAATCTTTCAGTTTTTTGCTTTTTTCAAATTCTTTGCATGGTTTCATTTGTATTGCCATTAAAATTGAGGCATGTGCAGAACATCAGTGTCTGATAGACATGAATCTACAGATGTTGACTGCCCCTCAGCACCAGCTGCTGCCCCCGCTGATGCTCACACATAGAGAACTGAATCTGATTGTACTGATCATGTGTACAATCTGTCCGTCTGCAGCTCTCCGGGCAGATGGCGTCTCTCCATGTCTGATGTTTCAGGGACAGCGGCTCAGATGCTCACAAGTCGCTTTGTCTCTGCGTGTATCCTCACATGACTCAACGAATCCTGAGAAGCTCAGTGCTCCCATGGCCTTATCTGCTCTCATTGATGACATGTAAAAATTCAATTATAAAGGAACATCGAGGATAAAGGAGGAAAAAGACGATTATATTACAAAGTGGTTATATAACAACAGTAGGCAAGAAAAACACAAGATCGGACAGGAATTAGCAGCAGAGTTTTTACTGCGGTTGCCATTTTTCCTTTAATTAGTATGAAAAAACTTGAACGTTGTTTAATAGATATGACCTGCTTTTGGTGTCATCAGTGCAGAAAAAATGTGGTAGATTCGAACCGTAAAGAAAGACCCAGAGGGAGAAATAAGAGGCAAAGATACATCAGGTAAAACACATGAAAATGTTTTTAAAAATAACCTTTAGCATCAAATGAAAACACACAGGCATCATACATATATCATACTTCTACAGTTTAATTAGCTGCAGAATAAATATTCACAAACCTGTTTAGAAACCAAAGGAAATAATCAAACCAGTTTTTGGAGACTTTATTGTTGACAAAATCGGGAGAGATGTCAGGGTATGTTTGGAGCATAGGACCTCTACACATGGGGTTTGGACAAGCAGAGTAAATATAGGGACCGATTTTCCATATTTGCAGGTGAATTTACCAGGAGAAACTCTTTTCAAAGATTTTCATTTTGACATTTGAATCCACACACCAGCAATGATATGGAGTCACAGGCAGGGAGCAGGTGTCAGAAAGTTGCTGAGCTGAAAAGAGACTACAGCTACAGCACAATATGATTTTTTTGAGTCAAAACTCAAAGTGATGGAGGTGTAAAGTAAACTACACAATCAAAGTTCCTTACTTTTTTCTTTTTCTTTCTTTCTTTCTTGACACTTTGGACCCAGTTATGTAGTTGTTCCACCTGCTAGTCATTTTTAAGCTTGTGGAGCCATTTGTCTGAGTTGGTTGTAGTCTGAAGTCAATATTTTGGCTAAATGTTACATCAAGAGGGCTTTATGTGTAACAAACTGGATGTTATGAGAGTCATACATTTACAATTAAAACAAAGCATCTTAAGCAACAGTTGGGCTCACATCAACTGTAACACTGGCATCTTTAATGGAATGAGCCGATTGTGTTTGAGTGAAAAAAGAAAAAGAAAAGAAAGCTTATCTCAGTGTTACAAAAGTATTGTGTATAGTCACACTGTAAAAAAGAAAAAGTTGAGAAAACTTAAAATTTCAAGGCAACATGATGCAAGAGATTTTTGAGTTTTCTCAACTTGTGCCAACTGTAGTTGACTTAACTAATATTTTCATGTTCTGCCAACTTGGATCTACTTGTTCACCTAATTAGGATAATCCTGTAAGTCCAACAAAGAAATTCTGGTTTCAATGCCATGTATTTCTGCCTTCACCAAACAAAGATATTCCTGTTGAATTAACATACAATTATTCCCTCCAAGGCCATGTATTCCTAAATTCACCAAACACAGATATTCTTGTTGAATAATCATACAATTCTTACTCCAGTGAGTTGAAAATTTACCAATATTAATAAAGAAAAATGTATCCTGTTATCGTACTTGAAAAAACACTCAAACAGATATAGAATAAAACAAAGCACAACTGAATGGTATGTAAAAACGTATTTATTTTTTTCAACAGTGCTTTCAGTATATTTCAGAAGGTCATGGGCAGTGGGGTGAATTTCAGTAAAAAAGCAAACAAACAGAAAAAAACGTGTTGCCAGTTTCTTTAGGGTGCTTTGAGCACCCCAGCAGAGACATTAAAATTCCAGAGTCCAGAAAAAAAGAAAAGTGTCCAGCAGCTTAGTTCACACCCTGACTGTCTTGTAAAAGCTTAACTTAACTATTGCACACTAAATAGGGTAGTGCAACAAACAATTGCCTATGTACCCAGACATTGACATTTTACATGGGCTTGCTATGATGAACTACAGAAGTCAAAAGTTATTAGAAGTGTTACCATCAATGAACAGCGAACTATCAGGTAAAATACCAGTTCCATGCTTCAGGTGGAGTGAAAAACACTATAACAAATCTTTTAAAATCCTACAAGACAGAATTTCACCATTGATTCTCAATAATACAGATTCATCTGACTAATATTTACATTTCAAATAATCACTTATCCACTTCACCTTCATATTGACCAACCAGGTCAAAATGAACCATTCTGTTTTGACTGGTCCTTCTTTTCTCCCTTCTTCCTTTCCTCCCTCTTTCCTTCACTTATTCCTAATTAATTTTAACAGTTCAAACACTAAATATGCAACTCTTTGTAACAGGTGAACGATTATATAGAGGGAAAGGGGTTGAACTACTGTTTTTTTTTTTTTTTTACATGACTCTACAATGCACTTGAACATGTTTAAGAACAAGTTAAACTCATGTCTGGCTTCCCCATTAACAGTCACAGCAAAAGCTTTGTTTTTAGAGACCTTATGCGCTGTGAGCATCGAGAGCCACCGAGTTCAAAAAAGATGCCCTGAATTGCTTCAAAGGTATAACTCATCTGCTTTGGATAATCAATGTTGAGGGCATACAGAAGGCCAAAGAGGTATGCCAAGGCACTAGAGAGGTCTGGAATGTTATGTAGCACGATGTCCCCTTCCAACACAACAGCATGTTCTCGCACAGAAGTATTGGCATCGTCATCTTGCAGGATGGTGAGGATGGCAACTGATGCACCGTTCAACACTGGATCCAAAATGTCAGTGTCCTGAAGAGAAGAAAAGTAAAATATGAATTATTGAAAGCTAAGAAAAATTAAAGACAAAATACATTTCTAAAGATCTTAACTTTAACCTCTATACCATGATGCTCATTTGACTCATGGAGGTTTTAAAAAGAAAAAGCTTATTTTCCTTTAATTAACGGCACAATATCTTTCACCAACCAACCTTGTGATGAGTTTTGTACAAAAATATTTTCTGCTGTTGAACACCCACTAACAATGCCCAGGTGCTCCCCAACAAAAAAAAAAAGCAGCGAGAGTTATGACAACTGCAATCCTCACCATAAAATTATCTGGACTACACTAAGGAAGTGGACATTTCCATTTTGGATTAAATCATCTTTTAAAAACATCTCATAGCAATTAGTTTTTCTTGCATTACTTTTTTGTACTTACTAAGCACTTCAGGAAAACCTGTGTTGCATCCTCTCTGAGGAAAATGGGCAGGCCTCTCAGTGCTGCTGTGTTTCGGTGGGACACAATGTCAGATGTCTAAAGAGTATTCAGTGGAAAACAAGCATTTAAATTAGTATAGTAACGTGGTGTACCTACACACGATGCAAAATCAGAACTCTTATAGTAATGAAAATAAAATACAGATCAGGCCCAGCAACATGTAAAACTTAAAAAAACAAAACACCATTTTAACAATTTTACTTTCTTTTTACAAATTAAATAAAATACCGCCAAATAAAAACAAAGTAATGACTGATGACATTCATTTCCATTGATGTGTTTTGGCTGAAGCCAACATTTTTTTCCTGTTATGACAAAGGTATACTCTCTTCTAAAAATGTCAGTTAAAGGAGCACTTACTTGTTCATCAAGTTTATCCAAGAGGTCTTCCATGTCCTCACCAAGAGCTCCCTTCTTAGACCGGTATAGTTTCAGCAGGCCAGGCACAAATTTGTCGAGGGATGCATTGAAGGTCCCCAGGAGGTCTTTGCTTGTGATCCGATGAAATTCTTCAGATATCTAAACAAGACAATAACCAAAATATTGCCATTTATTCAGCACAGAAAATTCCTGGGTAGCTGCCTTGTACAGTCTGCACCATGTTATATGCCTGACTGTGTTATCAACCGCAAAACCTACTTCAAAAATCTCTCATGAATACACATTTTGCACAGGAATAGAAACACCCTCCACAAAAAACAGTATCAATATGCAAATACATATTATGTTCTACGTTGCACTAAAATCTGTGATCAGATTATGTGATCTGCCTTAGTATTCTTTCCCTAAAAATCTCAGTCTATAGAAGTCCTATTTCCAGCATTAAAAGAAAAAAAAATACATGCCAAGTCAAAAATTATGTGATTGACTTTCTGTTTCACAGGAAGAACTATTTTGATTTAGCATGGGGACTCTTTTCTTGTACTGGCAGAAATGTTCAGGGTAAGAATATTAGGACAGGTCAAATAATCTAATGGGTCACAGATTTCAATGCAACATTGGCAAGGGCATTGAGTGGAGTGGTTGCACAAGGTATAATAAAGTTGGCCAATGGATTACACCAGCAAATACTGTACTACTTCAATAATAGTCCATCTAGTATAAATCATGCCCAATTTGAATAATAATTAAATTATAAATAAATTTGGACACTCTTACCTCCTCAGAGGAAAACAGCCCAGGCCATCTCTCCTGGACCTCAGATACCATAGGTTGACACTCCACAACCTCTCTCCGCCTGAGAGAAAATGTCAGCGCCATCTTCTGCTGTATGACTTTCAAGTTCTTTTGTTTCTTCTTCATTTCACTGACCAGAGCAACTCTTTCCTCTTCAAGAGTAGAATCATCATGGTGCTGTGGATAATCTGGGACATGATTGACCTCTCCACGTTTGGGCTTTTTAAGGGTGAAAGGACTGCTGGCTTCATCTTCTCCTTTCCTTTTCCTGTTTACATTTACCTCATTGCAGCCTGCCCGACGAAGCTTTGATCTGTAGTTTCCAAGTTTGTGCTTGATACTTGCTTTCCATCCCTCGTAGCCTGTGATGCTACCTGGCTCCTTCAGGCATGGATATTTGAGAACCAGTGCAGAAGCCACTGACTCAACCTCATCTTTCTCAGGGTAGGCTTTAATTTCAAAAACTGCCTCTGCAATTTTATCCAAAATCTCCATCTTCATGTCTCTTGTCACTGCAAGGCCCTTCTTAGATTTTTCATATGTCACATTAGCCTTACACAATTTCAGTTCAACATCATGTGAAAACTTGGGAATAGAAAATGGAGAGGGCCACTCTGACACATGCCTTAAGTTCATCTGGATAGTATCGGTCCAGCTAGGCCTGAAATCATCAGAGTGAACACTTATTGTGTCCTGGGAAGAGACTGAAGCAGAGGACACTGAAGCAATGGATTGGTTAAGTGTAGATGAATCACAGTTCCACATTATATGCAGGACTGCACGCTCAGCTGGTAATTCAGATATTGCTGTAAGATTGCATAGTGCATTTCCGAAATCTGGATCCTCAAACTGTAGTGAGAAGTCACCTGCAAGTTCAAGTCTTTCTTTAAGTATATCAATCAATTGCCCCACAGATGCTGGTACTTCAGGAAGCTGGACTCGCCGGGCTTCTCTGGAGGAAAGAACTACCCGAAGTAACAAAGTCTGAAAAGAGGAGAAAGAAAAGTTGGCAGAAAATCAATAGCCAAACCCAATTAGAAGACAGTTGACACCTATACCATACAGCTGCCTTTTTCCAGATGAATCTGCTGACTACATTTGATTTGCAAATGATTTAGTCTACAAATGTAAAAAACACACACACAAAAAAAAATTAAATAAAGCTTAAGTCTATATCCAAGTTTTCATTTTCTACAGCCACTGTACTCAACTGGCCTACACTTGGGAAAACCTTCAATTCATTCAGCACAAAACTAATGCTTAATGAGGAGAAAACAAAGGAGAGAGAGCTAAGTTGGTGAGGATAGCAGAGTGATAGAAGACAGAAGTGTGTGGAGAAGAAAAGAAAAAGCAAGGGGAAATGAGTCTTGAAGTAGAGGACAATAGAGGAAAAGAGAGAAAAAGGGTGGGTGAGAGGGGAGATCAGAATAGGAGACAGGGTGGAGGGGAGAGAACATACCATTATAAAGTTGCTTTAATAGAGAAGGTACGTCCTTGGGGTCACCATCAGCTTTCCACCAACTGTGTATGCTGTTAGAGGGTGATAATCCGTCAGCACATCTGGATCCAGCACAAGAAGGTCTGCACAGGTGTGTTCTACAAGCTCATAGGACCTGAAATGTTCAATGTACCAGGAACTCAGTCTTTTACAAATGAATGTCACCTCCTCTGCATTGACAAGAATGGTCACAATCTTATGGAATTCTGGGAGGCCACTGCATTGCCCAGCAGATAAAATCATGCCCGCCACATACTGTGTCCCAAAAAGATGAACGGTTTTAGACAGAGACACACTGTCTAGATGAGGGTACTTCTTTTGTATTTCACACTTGAGTGATGGATCCAATTCTGAAACCCTGACCACTTTCACATTGTCAACATAGAGCTTTGGTTTTAAAAGGTTCCCACTATCCAGATGGTATGCCATCATCTGCTGGTGTTTCAAGGAAAGAGTTAGCAGCACATTTTTCCAGTTGTGAGTGTCATGGACCACCTTTTTAAAGAAGCTATGTTTTGCTTCAAATCTCATCGTCCACAATTCCACTAACGGCCCATAGCAGCGTATAAGATGTGGGTAGTGGTCAATGAAGTGGTGTTTTGGCCGTAGTCTGAAGTCCGGAAAGGTACTGGTAAGCAACAAGCGATGATCCAGTAGTTTGCAAGATAAATAACACAATGCTTCCTCAGTGAGTCTGTTTGAGACAACAATGTCAACAATTTCCTTGAGGTCCATTAAAATCTCCCAAGCTGGCTCCTGTTCTGGTATCTTACATCCAATTATAAAAGGAAGTAAGCGCAGCAGTGTCCAATTTTCATGTCCATTACCAAAAACTGTTCCTTTCTCAAAGCTTGTTTTTGGAATTTTTTGAGGCTTGTTTACTTTGTCCAAATATTTGTAGGGAAATGATTTTATGAAGTTGTTTAATGTATCAAATGTAATGAACCCTTTTGAGATCAGCTTTTTTAAACATAAGGACAACTCCAAAGGAATGACGCCTTCAAAAAGGTCATGCAAAATATCTGGAGGAAATCCGGTTATTGGGTGAAAGAATAGTAAATGTTTGCTCAGTACACATTCCCTTTTTACCCCATTAACACTTTGGAGGTTGTCAGTTTGCCTAAGCTCTTCCAGAAATGAATTGTGTTGATCAACACCCCTCAATTGGAAGTCATTAACTTCAGTCGTTGCAATTTTGTCCCGACTTATCAAACAAAAGCGACAGAACTTGTCAACAGTAAAACTTTCATAAAAGCCTGCCAGACCATGTGCACCAAGGTTATCTGCGCTCACACAATATACAGTGCCCTTAATAAACTGGCTTACAACTTCCACAAAAATTCCCTCTTCTTCTAGACACCTTATATCTTTAATCAGTGGCTCAAAAAACTTTTCATAACCATATTGTTTGACATCCACACTTTTACCTAAGAGAGCAAGCTGAATTGAACAAAGATTAGATCGAAATCTAGGTGGTAAATTAAGAACTACCCAATATACTGCAGTAATCTTGTGACGTTTTCGAGAGGTGCCCAGTGGGTTACAAACTTCAAAATCATCAATATACAACCCCAAACTGATACATAAGTTTTGTTGTCCCAGTAACTTATTGCCCTTGTAGTACTTGCCGTCTTGAAATGACTTAAAGTGTCCAGATAAAGCTTCTTGATTAAATACAATTTGGTCCAAAAAATCTGCCCGTCCCAGTAAAGTCTCAAGTATCTTAGTGACAGATATATAAACAAAAGAGTTTTTATGAGCTGTGTTGTACAGATACTCTGTGGGTTCTACAACGGAAAACTGCTCTTTGAAATATATATTCCTTCTGTGATCTGTAGATAGGGAACCTTTCTCCGATGTTGTTAAAAGCAGTGGATTAGTTTGAACTAGGGCATTAGAAATGTCTTGCAAAACACAATCATTTACTTCTATTTCATGCTTTGAAAGAATTTCTTTTACACTGGTGAGAGTATGAATGTTAGAGAAAGAGAGCAGGTTATGGAAATCCTCTACAATCTTTTGTGTTGCAGCTCGAGAAACATGCAACACTGTTTGCATACACAGAAAGAGAGATGCCAGTTTGTGTTCAAGTGTCTCACTATCCACATCCTTTACAATCTCGTCAAGCTCATCTGGTCTCACAAAATTATAAGCTGATGTTCCTGCTTCACAATCAGATTGCTCACTTTCAATTATCTCATCTTCAGAAACAGTTCTTGCAATTGTTCGAAAATCCTCAAGTGTACAATTTTTATGATTTCGACTTCTGTGAGAACTGAAGGTTGGGCGAATGTTTGTTTTAAAATTACACCTTAAAAAGGGACATTGTACAGTTTCTCGGTTCTTTAAATGATGTCCAAGATGGTTCCAAAAGATTTTCTCACTGCAAATCTCCTTAAAATCACACAATTCACACTGAAATGTGGAATTTTTGTGGATTTTTACTATTGAGTGTGACCTTGAGAGGTGTGATCGTAATGCTCCAGGTGTTTTAAATACACATACACAGTCTGTGTGAATGCATGGCCAATGTGCACCTTGTCCGTGATGAAGGCGGAAATGTTTCAAAAGAGTCTCTTGACTGGAGCTTGTGAATTTGCAAAATCGGCACTGCATGAAATCCACCCCTGAAACACAAGAGACATAGTCAATTTTGCCAAAAGCACTTTTGCAATGGGATAAAACATCCATATCTAACACACAGAAGGAATCCATAGATGCAGGAGCTGAATACATCAACAAGCCAAAACCAGAGACATCATGAAAAAAATATGTAAGGAATCATATTAACTTACATATGACCACTTGTCTACTATATCAAGTATATGATTGATAACATAGATGACATGTAACATAAATGCAAGCTTGAATTCAAACATTTTTTTGTTACTATGATAAAAAATGCAATAACTTTATAAAAAATAATACTATCTGTAACACAATATACATCAACAACACACAATCATTCCTTAAATATTGTCTCCTTCCCCATTATGTAAAAAGCTCTGAAAATGTAGCAATCTTATAATACAGAGCATGAAGTACAACTTTAATTTGCGTGTGACAATTAACTTGCAGTACATTAGGCAATCTTACACCAGCTGACAAACTGTCAAGTCAGCTTTAAACATTACTTTAAAGTAACAGTGCTGCACCGGATAAACGGTGACTATTGAAAAAGTGAAAAAACAATATTAGACAATATGCAAGTTACTTATATCACTGTCATATAATTGGCGCACATATCCTACACCGACCCATGAAAGAGTCTCCATGACAACGCGTGCTTGGCCCAGTTTGTTGTCAAGGTTAACATAACGTTTTCATGCAAAGATAACATTGAAACTGGTTACAAAACGGGTAATAAGCTCATAAGTTTTACCATGGCAGAAGTGCTGTAAAAAGCCAGTGTGAGATACCGTCATTTAGTGATGTCTGTCTAAATTTCAGAGTGTTTAACATTAAACATTACTTTTTGCGCTGGGCCACTACTCTGAGCTAAAACCTTCAGAGGCTGCTTGTAGCCCGATTACGACACAGCGGCGCGACGAAGGCTGCCCAAATTCATAGTGGACTCCTCTAAATGTGTCCGAGAAATACGTCCTCCTTATAATAAGCATCTCTTAAAATGTTTGCAATATTGAAACATTTCAATATAATGTAGAAAAAAAATGAGAAAAAAAAGTTACGGATCGGACTCCCCGATCCTTATTGCGCATGTGCAAATTCTATCTGTGGAATTAGTTTTAATATTACTCTTTCTGGGTCACAAAATAAACTTTTAAGATATTTTCAGGCGTTAATGTAGCTGTGTAAATTGCTAATATCTGTTCAGTTTATTAAGACAACATATACTTGCAAAAGTGCTCCGACGTTTTCGGAGACGTCTGTTACCCACCAGCTCGATAGCTAGCCGAGGTGGGGGTCAATTAAGTCACTTAGATAACTTAAAAATGCTATAGTTGGCCTTTTTCAGTGTTTTACTAGTTCCATCCTCCCGGGTCCTCAGGAGGATGCAGCCTAGGCGCTTGTAGAAAATCTTAATAACACATGTAGTTAGCTTACCTGCTAGGGTAAATGGTCGGCAGCTCCAGCACCTGTCCAAAAGAATTATACACTCCAACTGCAGAAGTGAAAATCCTCAATGGTCGAAAAATTGCAATTTACATCCAAATCTAGCCACGATGGTTCAAATTTTCTTAGGAGGTTTTTAGTCTAGAACACATGGTAAACCACTATCACACAGCTCAGGTCTGCTCAGGCTCAGTTGAAAGTCCGTTTGGTTTAGTTCAAACTTGTTCAGACCACATGTGCCAGTCATCTACGGGGTTTCCCACTGGTTCCCAACTTGACTCAGAAACTCTGCTCAAAAGTTGATAATCTTTGTTATGCTGTCTAGAAAATCTTAGTTAGGACAACAATGAAAGAAATTTGTTGGGTAGACAAGCTTTTTTAGGTTGTAAATGGAAAGTTTTATTTCTAAGTCAGTTTAATTTAAAAACTTTAGTGAAATCAACAATTGCTAGTTATCGTTTTTACAGTGCAGGATCACAAATAAAACCACTGCATTAAACAACAACCCTTCCATTTTTTTTTCTGTATTTGGGATAATGACTACATTTTGAGAACTTGGACAAGAACAGGACAGATGAAACACTTGGAAAAAGCTGAAGCCATAAACCAACGTGAAAGCCAACATATCCCAGGTGTTCATGTGGGGTTTATGATGATGATGTTGTTGTTGTTGTTGTTGTTGTTGTTGTTGTTGTTGTTTTGTAAAACAGTAAATTTAAAAAATCTTTTGAAAACAATAATAATTAATATGCATTTTTTGTCTTAATACTTCAGTTTGTCTAGCTCTAGAGACAGTCACTCCTGTGTAATAAGACTTGAATCATCACAAAAAGGAATAAAGGGCCATTGTATTAAAAAATAGTATTTTATGTCTTCACTGCACCTCTTAGACTTTGTAAAGCCATGGGCAGACTTTGACCCTTTGACATGCCAATTCAGTCTAGACTCTTCAGTTAATATTCCCATAGCAGTAAAATAACTTAAATTCTATCCCGCAATTAAACATTCTTTAAAAGAAGATTTTATTAATTGAAGTATTTTCATTGGTATTCATGGGGTTTTCTAGTAAATTGCTAATGAGAAGAAAGCAGGCATGAAATGCAAAACCTTGGCCTGAACCTTTTTCGAAGTGTGGTAGGTCAAAGACTGCACACTTTTGGAGCGGGAGTCGCAATTCGATTCGATTCCCGCCTGGGGCATCTGTCTCCAGTAAGGGTCCTAAAGGCTAGATCCCCCATGCTAAGCAAGCCTACCGCAGACATGAGCGAGAGAGATAAATATGAAGCCTTGATCAACAAGGTCCAGGCCAGGTGTTGAGGAACCAGGTCAACCCGATGAGAAATGGATTACTGGAACAAGAAGGCATCGGTGGGCAAGAGACGAAAACAGGGCGTTGTTGGAATACTACTACGCAAATAACGGAAGGTGTTACATGAATAGGATGAGGGACCTATGGAATCTTCAAGAGCCAAAATCCACATTGATGGCGAAACAATTATTAGCTCATTGTTCAAACATTCAGAAGAAGGGACTGCTCACAGCTAGAGATTGACAAGGTACAACACACATGCTATGGCAAGGGCGAGTCAGGACAACAACTCATAGAAGAAAGCACCTGTAGTGATCGATGTAGCGGTTCCAAATGACAGCAACATCAGGAAGAAGGAACATGAAAAGTTTGAGAAATACCAAGGGCTCAGAGAAGAGCTTGAGAAGATGTAGAGGTTGATGGTAACAGTGGTCCCAGTGTTAGTCAGAGCACTAGGTGCGGTGACTCCCAAGCTAGGTGAGTTGCTCCAGCAGATCCCAGGAACAACATTGGAGGTCTCTGTCCAGAAGAGCGCAGTCCTAGGAACAGCTAAGATACTGCGCAGGACCCTCAAGCTCCCAGGCCTCTGGTAGAGGACCTGAGCTTGAAGGATAGACCATCCGCAGGGGCGAGAGGGGAATTTTCTTTTATATATCATCAGGGGTGCATGCTCTAGCTCATGTATTTTTTCCCTTTTCTTTTCATCTATCCTTTGCCCTCTTGTTGCAGGGGAAGTGTGTCTTTTTTAAACAACACAAAAAAACTCAAAAAAAACAAACAGCTGAGACAGTTAAGGCTGGATGCCCGGTTAATTATCTATGATGGTGGAGAAGATACAAAGGGAGAGAGTTTAGTGGGTGGTGTAGAATTTCTGCAGCAATTTCAGAGAAAATTAACCTCAGAAATAGAGCGAGTTTAATGTGTTTGTGATGAGAAGCAGACAAAAGAAGAAAGCAATGTTCTTCTTCATATACATAAAAACACAAAAATAAAATGGGAAAGATAGTAAGAGAAGTAATCATACTATATTTGTGCCTTTATGAGTTAAATGGTAACACTGCATTAAATTTTTAGGGTGAGTAATCGGTGAACAGAAACATTTTTACCTGTATAGCAATGCCCTGCGATAGCGATAATGGAAAAAAAAGACTCCATATGCCCAACAGACAATGCTTAATGAAATTCCACAACTTAAGACACTGAATGCTGCTCGATCCGAAAATAGCATTTGGTGCCTTAAGTTGGGAAAAAGCTAAACTATCCAACTTTATCAAGAGTAAATCCAAGGCAGGCAAAATGCACACACTTGCTTAACTTTTGCCTCCAGTGCCTCCTGGCACACAGACAGCAACATAAGTTGCATTTGTATAACTTAGTTTAGTGGAAGTTTTCTGTTATGTATTCATGAGAACCTTTACAGCCAAACATGTTTCTTCTTGTCTATCTCCAGCCGACCTGTTGGTCAACACTCTGTGCCTCCCCTTCACCCTCGTCTACACCCTGCAGGGTGAGTGGAAATTTGGTAGCACACTTTGCTTCCTGCTGCCCTACGCCCAGGGGCTCACCGTGCATGTCTCCACTGTGACGCTCAACGTCATCGCACTGGACCGCCACAGGTGGGTGACACTTAAAAAACATGTAATCTGTGTTCACGATCTTCCTGGTGAGCTACCTGTTTCACCTGCTTCGTAACCAGAGACGGGCACATTGGATTCTAATTGTGTTTCTATCACTATTATCTGTGGTTTGGGTATCTGTGGACAATTGATGACAGTGCATAATGTTGGAAACAGGCAAGGCCATCAAACAAAAAGAAGAAGTCAAAGAGAGTTTTTTTTTCTACTTTGTATGGTCTGACGTGACAGTAAACAGATTTTCAATCTATACTTATATGCTTCGTTTGACTTTATGGATACCTACTGTACTGTAGGTATCCATAAAGTCCATAGGTATTCATGGTACTGGTACTGGTTAGTCAGTAGATCCACCTCCACACAAGTAGGTTTGATGGCTCATTTAAGCCATTTCTTTTTTTTTTTTCATGTGTTAGAATGGCACGTGTTCCTGTTTTCCCCATTGTCCAGATTACTTCCTTATCTTGGAGATCCAGTTTTCTTCAGCTGCTTCGCATGTTCAGATGAACTCCAACTCCACCGTCCTGGACTGCAGCTGCGAAGGCGGTCTTTGTTCTCTTGCAGAGTTCATCTTATGTGAACTGGAGGGCCACGCCAACGAGACCCTGAACAATGAGAACTGGTTCATGTAATCCTACGGAGAACTCACCAAGGCTGCAGCACAGAACACAGAGTTGGAGTTCATCCACAGCTCGGCAAAAGCAGCTCTTCTGTTGCTTAGTTAGAGTGGGGCAAAAAAGTATTTAGTCAGCCACCGATTGTGCAAGTTCCCCCACCTAAAATGATGACAGAGGTCAGTAATTTGCACCAGAGGTACACTTCAACTGTGAGAGACAGAATGTGAAAAAAAAATCCATGAATCCACATGGTAGGATTTGTAAAGAATTTATTCGTAAATCAGGGTGGAAAATAAGTATTTGGTCAATAACAAAAATACAACTCAATACTTTGTAACATAACCTTTGTTGGCAATAACAGAGGTCAAACGTTTACTATAGGTCTTTACCAGGTTTGCACACACAGTAGCTGGTATTTTGGCCCATTCCTCCATGCAGATCTTCTCGAGAGCAGTGATGTTTTGGGGCTGTCGCCGAGCAACACGGACTTTCAACTCCCGCCACAGATTTTCTATGGGGTTGAGGTCTGGAGACTGGCTAGGCCACTCCAGGACTTTCAAATGCTTCTTACGGAGCCACTCCTTTGTTGCCCGGGCGGTGTGTTTTGGATCATTGTCATGTTGGAAGACCCAGCCTCGTTTCATCTTCAAAGTTCTCACTGATGGAAGGAGGTTTTGGCTCAAAATCTCACGATACATGGCCCCATTCATTCTGTCCTTAACACGGATCAGTCGTCCTGTCCCCTTGGCAGAAAAACAGCCCCATAGCATGATGTTTCCACCCCCATGCTTCACAGTAGGTATGGTGTTCTTGGGATGCAACTCAGTATTCTTCTTCCTCCAAACACGACGAGTTGAGTTTATACCAAAAAGTTCTACTTTGGTTTCATCTGACCACATGACATTCTCCCAATCCTCTGCTGTATCATCCATGTGCTCTCTGGCAAACTTCAGACGGGCCTGGACATGCACTGGCTTCAGCAGCGGAACACGTCTGGCACTGCGGGATTTGATTCCCTGCCGTTGTAGTGTGTTACTGATGGTGACCTTTGTTACTTTGGTCCCAGCTCTCTGCAGGTCATTCACCAGGTCCCCCCGTGTGGTTCTGGGATCTTTGCTCACCGTTCTCATGATCATTTTGACCCCACGGGATGAGATCTTGCGTGGAGCCCCAGATCGAGGGAGATTATCAGTGGTCTTGTATGTCTTCCATTTTCTGATGATTGCTCCCACAGTTGATTTTTTCACACCAAGCTGCTTGCCTATTGTAGATTCACTCTTCCCAGTCTGGTGCAGGTCTACAATACTTTTCCTGGTGTCCTTCGAAAGCTCTTTGGTCTTGGCCATGGCGGAGTTTGGAGTCTGACTGTTTGAGGCTGTGGACAGGTGTCTTTTATACAGATGATGAGTTCAAACAGGTGCCATTCATACAGGTAACGAGTGGGGGACAGAAAAGCTTCTTACAGAAGACGTTACAGGTCTGTGAGAGCCAGAGATTTTCCTTGTTTGAGGTGACCAAATACTTATTTTCCACCCTGATTTACGAATAAATTCTTTACAAATCCTACCATGTGGATTCATGGATTTTTTTTTCACATTCTGTCTCTCACAGTTGAAGTGTACCTCTGGTGCAAATTACTGACCTCTGTCATCATTTTAAGTGGGGGAACTTGCACAATCGGTGGCTGACTAAATACTTTTTTGCCCCACTGTATGTTTGTCAAAAGGTTCTTTTCAATACTTGCAGAGGAGAAATTTGGAACTTTTGCAAACAAATGTTTTCAAGCACAAAAAGAATTTAAATCCTTATAAAATACTGCAAACAGAAATAAAACCTGTCAAACTTAACAAAGAAGATCAATGTACTTTATGACTAAGTAATAACATTCTTTGCAGTTTGCACTTTGGGTTTACTGCCAATTAGAAAATCTTGGGCTGTTGTTTTTAATCACTCTGAACTACATTTCAAATGGTTGAAACAGAATGCAGTATCATCCCAGTGAATGAAAAGTTATATAACATCCACAGCGAGGTACACCTCATTTGGAGGTAACGTTCAGAAGGGAATGGGGTGGAAATGAGATAACCCCACCAATACTCTATATATACAGATGTATGTAGCTGGAGATTATTATTGCACGTTGACTGTCCCTTATTCTCAGGGAAAGGATACAGCTAGATTACCGTGCTCTGATGGCCATCGTAATCAATTAACTTCACATTTTCACATCTATCCTGTTTTCTACATGACGTTTCTCAGATCTTTTGTGAAAATGCAATCAGTTTGTGCTCCCCTGCAGATTTTCACCTCCTCGCTGTGAGCTGACGTCATATTAATGACAAATCTAAAATCCATTTCCACCTTAATACACCTGGCCCTGAGAAAAGAGGATTACAGTGAAGATTCTCTGACTCTGTCATGCCGCCACTGCACCGCTAACGGCACAATTAGACTTTGGCTGCCTGCTGTTTTGGCAGTTGGAGTGTAGGTGTTAAGTGCAGTGATGCAGTGACTTTAGAATGAACAACAGATTATTCATCTTAACCTCTATAAGCCTGCAGACTGGCTTTAAACTCTTTAAAGCCTGAACCATGAAATCATTGGCTGTAAAGGGTTAAGCACTGAAATGTTGCTTGCATGAACTGGTGGATAAACCATTACAGACATCTAAAAACTATAATATAGATTTATTTATTTTTGGTAATGGCCAACACTTGTTAATTAAGAGCAACTGTGGCACCAATCTTGCTATACGTGGTGGTGTATATGTATACACATGTTAGGATGTTCCTGTGGCTGTCATCAGTATCTACAGGCAACAGGCCATTATGCTTATTTTCTCTCCACCACCTGTCCAAAGATTGCAAACAGACGAACGAATCTCTCCTCTGCATGTAAAGCAGATTTTCATTTGCTTATTTGTTTTTTGGGCAGATGGTTCCTGACAAACAAATTTACAAAAGATCACTTTTCAAGATCCAAGCATCTGTGCTCTTTGTTTTTTTTCTTTTGTTTGTTTTTTTGAGAAAACATCAAGAGAGTCAAATCAACCTCATTTAGTCAGTCTACAGACTTGTTTAATGCACTTTAGTGTCCACTCTTCTGATTTGAATATGATATTGCTTTAAAACTTTGCTCTCCTGCTACAGCCCTACGGTCCTGTTAGCAAAGATTCAAGCTGCAAGAGTAGCTTTCCATGATTTATCAAACACTTGGACTGGCAGCTCTTAGCAGCTCCTCAGTTCATCTTCTGTACGAAACAAGACTAGTTTGCTTAAAGCCAGGTTACCTGTGATTGGCTGCCCCCTTGTGCGCTTAAGATGACCATATAAGGGAGTACTTGTACATACTCTGACCTCATTATTTCAAACTTTGACTATGAGCCTCCACCCCAGTAACAATATATATACATATGACAGGAAATAGCTATTAACCCTTTAAAGCCGGTCGGAGCGGCACGCTCCAGTTTTGCGTAACTATTTTTAAATCCCGGTAGCACTGCAACCACGTAAGCTAGCGCAATAATTTTTTTTGCATATGAAACCGGAGGAGTTGTACTTACATCTTATGCCATCAGCTTGTCCTAGGTCACAGTTTCCTTCCACATATAGCTTTGCAAAAACTGCATAAAAAGCACTTGCAGCAACAAAAACATAATATTCCAGAAACACGCTTTGCCGATTCGATCAGCTGTTCGTAACACTTCCTACTTTGGAATAGACGTCAGCGCGAACTATAGTGTGTCCACCATGACCTGGCCAAAACCGGAAGTGATGTCATTTTTGTGGAAAATGTAGTTGTTGTTTTTTTGTTTTTTTACCTTCGGGACCTTATAAGCCTGCACTGGTGTTGCTTGACTTCATGCTTGTCTGAATAGTTTCTAGGATGCTTAGAACTCAAATTGCTCTGCTGGAAATAGTTTATTTTGATGCAAATGCTGGGGGTTTTTTCCGCAAATTTGCATTATAATATTTATTTTCGTTTTTCCAGCAGTATATAAAAATTGGTGTATCTCAAAAATAAAACTATGAAGACACTCAAAATAAATTTCCTGTTGTGAAACTATTTTGTGCAACTTTTTTGTATTTAAAGTTTTGAGGGATAAGCCTCTTAAATTTCTAACTAGAAATATATGTAAAAAAAAAACAAAAACGATTTTAAATTTTTTGTAGTTTATTGCAGTTTGTTGCAATTAATGTAGTTATTATAGACTTAACACATATATATTATTAAAGTTTGGGCTATAATGATTGTATGCATGTATACTTGGGAGCAACTTGAAATGCTCCCAAAAATGTTACTGCAGCATGTAAAAATATAAAGATAACTCTGGCGGACTTAGTTCTATGGTAGGTCTTAAAGGGTTAAAGAAAACGTTTCCTCTACATGGTGAATGATGACCAACTAGACCAACTTTATTTAAAGGCTGTATGAATAAGTGTGTTAAATTTGCTGAAAGTACAAATGTGTCTGGCGTCCTTCTTTAGTTAAAACTAACTCACCATGTAAATTAATGTAGTATTGTTCAAAGAGAAATTTCTGAGTTCATGCTCTGTGCTTCAGCAGTATTGAATTAAACTTAATTAAATGTGATGTGCCCACAGTGTTCTTTCTTCTACCCACGCTACATTAAAGCTGTAACTTTAATGTAACTTTCATTATGTTTCATGATGGATGTGCCAAAGCACAAAGCCCAAACAAAACCTCAGTGTCAGGATGCCTCAGCTGTAAACTTCATCCTTAATGATTTCATGTTACACCCTGTTTTTGTTTTCTCTATCAGCAGGGATTGTAAAAGCTAAAATAAGTTTTACAAGAAGTTTTTTATAATTTAATCTGGGCAGCAATAAACAGATGGCTGCCAAAATCACCACAGAGACCCACTAGACTTGTGCTGAGTATGTGAAACCACTGTACTCACTGGAGGCTTGATCAAGAAACTTGAGAGTCAGAGTAATGAGTTTCATTCTTTTATCCTTAAGTTTTTTCTTAAGTGTTAAGAGTTTCTTATTGACTTCCATATTCAGTAGATTAGAAAAGAGCCTCAGTTGTAACCAGCAAAACAAACACATCTGGAAATATGAGTTTTTTGCAATGCGGCTTACATTAATTGGTGAGTGGCCTTCACTGCTGGCTTGTTGGGTGTTTTTTATGTTCATGAGTGTTCCTGATTTGACCACAAATGGAAAGATTTGCAGCATTGATTCTGGCTGTAAAGAAGGACTTGATCTTGGCCTACAAAAAAAACTGCACAAACAATGCACCCAATTTACGGTTGGTGTCGCATGTTTTAGCTACTTGCTAGATGAGCCTGCTGAGAATTTTTCTTTGTCATCTTTGTTTACGCAGATTGTACATTACAGTCAGCATGACTTCCAAGCTCACATATATGCTTACCTTTGTGGGGTTTCATTTTAAGTTTCCTCTAATATCAGCGGTCCCCAACCTCTGTTGTGCCACGGATAGACTTGTAGTCAAGACCGCCTAATCCGAGACCAAGACAAGACCAAGACCAGAGGGTATCGAGACCAAGACAAGACCAAGACCAAGACCAAGTTGAGACGAGACCAAGACCGAGACCGAGTCGAGACGAGACCAAGACCAAGACCAAGACCGAGACAAAAAAAGTCTTTAAACTGCAGCCAGATGCTATTCTATATACATATTCAGGACACCTTAAACTAGTTTTTTAATTAAGCAGCAAGGCAGAACAAAGTCGGGCCTGTATCAAGACACAGGGACTAAACCCCAATTCAACCAGACCCAAAACTGATCTGGAATTAAAACAGGACTACAACAGTAACCAAGACAGAACCAGAATCAGAACTAGATGATAGTAGCACTAAAAATCATCATAGACCTGCACTACACTTATTTTTTAATTCTACCAAAGTACAATATTTAGATTGAGAAAAGTTTATATAATTATTTAGCCTCGTTGTGCAAACAAGCCTGCATAACTTAATAAATATAGAATTTGAAAAGTAACAAATGGTATCTAAAAAGAAACACTAGGTACTAGATACATGTTCTGATGAGTTTTGGCAAACAACCATTTGACTAACATGTGTGTCTCACCTGCTCTTGTTCCCTCTCTGCTCCTCTCTCTCCCTCTTTGTGCTGACAATCAAGCCAAACACCAACATCATCAAATATACAGTTGAAACCAGATATTTATGTACTCTTCAGATAAAAACACAAACACTTTTTTAATTGTAACATCAAATCACATGGACTCTACTAACCTATCAGAAGCTTCTTTAGCTCAGAATGGAATCGTCTGGAGTTTTCTTATTAATTAACAATAAACTTAGTGTATATGTACTCCTAAATTTGATGAAAGTGATTAAAATAGACAGCTCCCTCTTTTTATTCTGACATTTAACTAATTCAAAAGATATTTCAACATTTATTTATCTAAAACAAAAGTTTACTCTAAATTGATGTTTAACAGTAAAAAAAAGTTTTTATGTTTTCTCCATAAAGTGTATGTAAATATCTGGTTTCAACTGTGAATATACTGCTGTGTATTGAAATTCCTCTTGTTTTGCATAGATATACTGAACAACATCCAAAGCATAATATATAAAATAACATCTACCTGAGTTTTTTCTTTGAAAGAAGCTCCTTATGTCCATTGTTGTGTTCATCAGTACACAACTGAAACCGATTTAGAGAGTTTGTTTAGCCGTGGAGGGTAACAACTGAAAATATGAAATGTAAGCTAAGACTAAAAAATCAGCATTGCTGTTCGGCTTTTTATTTATCCATTTGTTGATTCACTCGAAGAGCAAGTAACGCAACCAAGTGATCAGTTTGATATCAATCTTTTGTGATACACCGTCATATTTACATTATTAGTTCAGTACGAATGATTTGCTTTGGTACCTGGTCAAACTTAAGCTCTCCTCTGTCTGCAGCAAATTCGCAGGCAGCAGCTTCTCCCCCCTCGCTCACATGGGTGCTGCGCTCAGTCGCCTAGTGCCTGAGCTCGGATCATACCAAAATTAGGGGGAATTTACGACGGTGCGCTCTGTGCTTCGTGTGTTGTTTTTGGGCTTAAGCCCAGTAAGCCACCCCCACCCCCCCACTCCGCTGATGGTTGACTCCAAATCTCCCGAACACTATGTCGATTTGAGAACGCAAGACCGAAACAGCGAGACCAAGACCGAGACCAAGACAAAAGTCCGTCGAGACCAAGACAAGACCAAGACAAAAGTCCGTCGAGACCAAGACCGAGACCAAGACAAAAGTCAGTCGAGACCAAGACGAGACCAAGACCACGTAAAAGTGGTCTCGAGACCGGTCTCGAGACATCCAACTCTAGCCACGGACCGGTTTATGTCCGACAATATTTTCACGGACCGGTCTTTAAGGTGTCGCGGATAAATACAACAAAATAGAACCGGTACCAAAAATATATATATATTTTTAACACACGGGAAAAGACCAAGGGAAACCGAGTTAACAATAAAAACGATCAAAAACATAACGATAAAAACCCTGAAAACTATAAATTTTACACCCGAGCCTCAACTCTCGTGGCCCGGTACCAAACGACTCAAGGACCTGTACCGGTCCATGTCCCGGGGGTTGGGGACCGCTACTCTAAGGTAGTGTCAACCACACAAAAAGTGTTTATTGCTATACGATGACGTCGTTCTATCTGAGCAGTGTCGCTGCATAATTTTCTATCTTGGGTCTTGCACTTTGGCCAGCTTCAAAATGAGACTTTACTGACTAATGGGTGACATTATGGTGAGATTAAATCCATCTTTTATATTTCTAATCAATTTATTGTGGCCTCTTTTCATGGTCATTCAAACCATGAACGTTTTGTGTAAATGCACTGATTAATTCAGAAATAGGGAAAATCCTGACAAAAGGCCTGAGAGATCCATTTGGCCTTTCAGCTGATCCATCTACTGTTCGTTTATTGTAAGGAAGGGAAAAAGGGAAAGAACAAAGCTGAGGTATGCCAAATTACATTTAAAAAATGACTGAAAATTAGTGGCAACAGGTCTCATGGAGTGATGATTCAGAATTTGAAGCTTTTGGTTCAAATCACCATCTTTATAAAATAGAGGAGGTCAGGAGCAGCAGTCAGTGTCTACAGCCATCTGTAAAACACAGTGGAGACTGTCATTTGGGGCTGCTGTGTTGGGGATATGGTGAGAATTGATAAACTTTTGAATGCAGAAGGTTACTGTCAGATTTTGAAAACTTGTAAAAATAGCTACAAATGTTCCCCCTGAAAAGTAAGATTTTCTGAATAAAGTGTGACAAAACTTCCTGGTAATAACTAATGCAATCTAAAAATCAGAAAACTGATATAATATCAGTGGTTTTCTGTGTCCTGACCTGTTGAGAAAGAAACTATAAAGTGCGCCTCATGTGAACATTTCAAGTTTATATAAATATTTCGTATGCACCAATTTGCATTTCAGGTGTATCGTGTACCACCTGGAGACCAGGATGCGTAAGGACGTGTGTTTTACAGTGATAGCATTGACATGGGTGCTGAGTGCCATCCTGGCTAGCCCTCTTGCCATCTTCAGAGAGTACGGCTCTTTCACACTGGAGCCTGGACATACCATACAGGTATATGCAGTCACACACCTACAACACCATGTTTCTGAATCAAATATTTGTACAGATCGGCCCCCTCACTTCCCTCCTCATTCTTTCCCTTTGATCTTCCTGGTGCTGCTCACATCCCTCACGTTGCCTCCTCTTTTATCTCATCCTTCTTTCCTTCTTTTCTTTCCTTACATCCATTCCTCTCCAAACTCTTCTTTCCCACCTTATTCCTATTGTTCATAATCCCAGCCTCTCCAGTCACTGCAATCAAATGTAAACTATGTCAAAATTCTGATCTAGTCGCCAAAAGAATCCAATGGAAAAATCCTTTTTTTTAATAACTTTTCTAAAGCTTTTGATCATATATCGCATAATCTTGATTACCTTTGGATTGGAGCAAACATTGACTTGCCATTTTGTATGGACTTCTCATCTATTGGGAATACCCAAAGGGAAAAGAAAAAAAAAACATTGCGCAGAAAAACTGTAATGGCAAAATGTGACTTCATTTTTAGTGTTACATCTTCTAGTTTCTGGAGATTTGTCTTTTTAACCATGTGGCTAAAATTAAATCCAGTGGCCTGTGGGATATTAAGAGGCTAACCTAACCATGGTATTTAAAGTGTACCTTCATGTAACACAGACTAAACTCAACCAAACATCCCATTCTGTCCTCTGTCATAGGCGTGTATGGAGAAATGGCCCGGGACAAACACAGATGGCACCATCTACAGCATCTCCATGCTTATCCTGCAGTATTTCCTCCCCCTGTCCATCATCTCCTTTGCCTACGCCCGCATCTGGTCCAAATTGCGTGGTCATGTCAGTCCAGCAGAGAGTGGTGTCAACAGCAGCGTTGCCTCCGAACGCCACCGCCGACGCCGCAAAACCACCAAGATGCTGGTGACCATGGTGGTGGTGTTTGCCGTGAGCTGGCTTCCCTTCCACGCCTTCCAGCTGGCCACCGATATTGACAGCGCGGTGCTGGACATGCGGGACTTCCGCCTGCTCTACACCGTCTTCCACGTGATTGCCATGTGCTCCACCTTTGCAAACCCACTACTTTACGGCTGGATGAATCGCAACTACCGCGCTGCCTTTCTCGCTGTCTTTAAATGTCGCAGTGGCGGCGAGAGGGAAAGGGGCGGCCGACTGGACAGCATTCATCCCGCTGGGGGAGGGGCAGGAGGGGGAGGCAGAAGGGCAAAGAAGATAGTCCTTGAAACGCAGGATGTGGTGTCTACATGCCTCAACGCCACTGATGTGTGAGATGCCGAAGAGGGATGGAGGAGAGGAAGACATGGAAGAGAAAGGAAGGAAAAGAATATTCTTTTGTCTCCCAGAGGACAAAAGATTGCACATGGAGACAGAAGAAAAGAAGACCTAAAGATGTGTGAGAAAATAGAAACGGCACGAGTGAGAGGGAGCCAATGGGGGGGATTAAAGAGCCCAAATATAGAGGAGAAGGCGGGGATGATTGGGGATTAGAAGAGGAAGAATGACAGTAGAAACGATGAGGAGCTGCTGAATGACTCAAAGTCTTCTTAAACAACTGAAACTGCATCTTTCTGAGGACATGACCTTGCTGTGATGGAAAATTCCCACACTGTAAAGACATGCTTTGAGGGTGAAGTTGTGTTTGAAGGATCTGTGACACTTAAAAAAAGCGGGCAGGCCTGTATGGAGAGCAGATTAAGTAGGCACATTTTTATGGACAAAAAAAAAATTACCAAAAGAAATGGAGTTTAAAATCTAGTCAGCACAGGGCTTTTTCTCCATCTTCAATCCACAGATGAAACATGTAACTCAAAAATATAATTCACAGTGGTTTACAAATGTGCTCTCTTACAGAAAGCGTATGAATTTTTAGGCCACTGTTAAATCGATTAAAAGAAAAGCTGGGGGGGATACAATTTGGATGCATGATGCAAGCTTGAGAAATTTCAAACACTGTTGTGAAAATGTGCATTTGCTGTGGATTATCTGAAAATAAGCCAGATTGGAGGAATGCAAAACAGAAAACACACAGGTGGGCAAGAAGTAGATGTGGTCAAATTATTCATATTAGAAGGGAGAAGCTTTGTTGCTATTTTTTATTTTTTTTAATTGGCGGAGAATAGAGAGCAAGGGAATCTGAGACAAGGGCCGAAGCTGTAACTGTGATAAAAGGATCAGTAGGAGAAAAAGACAAGAGTTAAATGTGGGATAATGAGGCAACATAAAAAACAAGGTATTTCAAATGAACTGTATCCAATTTAGAAAGAAACATCAGAGAAAGGATCCCTACTTTCAAGCTAACACACGAATGTTTGAATAAAATGAAAACTTGAGTGATTTACTTCCTTTTCTTTGATCACTTTATCACCTTACTGAAGCCATAAATTTATCACATTGCAATTTTTTCAGTTATACAGACACAAAGACCAGGTCGTTATTTTACGCTTCTAATATTAATCTTATTTTATTCATCTTTGCTCAGTCTACCAAGTCTTTTTTATTGAAACTGAATTACAGATGGAAGAAATATCATTAAAATATGATTGGCTACATTAAAGCAAAACTCATTAGGTAGATATGCCATTTTTCAATAACTTTAATGGATGCTTTGAATTCCACATAACTTCCACAAGTGAATAGTTTATTCATAGACTTTTACATGGATTTAGGGCACTACGTTTGCCCTCCACCATGAATTTCTTTTTTAAAAGAAGCTCATCTTGTCACTTATACTGTTAAAATATGATCTTGATTCCTGAGTTCATAGCGCCACTG
Source organism: Haplochromis burtoni (assembly GCF_018398535.1). NCBI lineage: Eukaryota > Metazoa > Chordata > Actinopteri > Cichliformes > Cichlidae > Haplochromis > Haplochromis burtoni. Next base: position 127,470 of record NW_024583137.1, on the reverse strand, counting down.
AATGTTTTGTGAGAAATCTTGTCAACCCAAACCCAAACACAGTCTTACGGCAGTTTGTGAACTAGTCATGACTAGTAGTCTATTAATTCATATTTCTGTGCACAAATCAGCTAACTGAACCCTCCCTGTCTTTCTGTTCTCACAAAGTCCTCATTTGCAGACTGTAGCTATACCTTGCCTATGAAGTCATGCCATCTGGGATGAGTTCCAGTCCACAGACATTAAAAAAGATGGAAGCTTCTGGAAATGAAAATTGAAATCATTTACCAAATTTACCCTGTATCTACTTAGATTTTGTAGCTTTGGATTCCAACCAAACAAAACTACCAAACTTCAACCAAATGGTGGCTTAGGCTAAATGCTGTAATGCTGTGTTCACCATAAAGTCACATGAAACCTCACCAAGAGGTACCACATCTGTACATTTAAAAAAGTTTTCAAATTAAATTCAAATTACAAATTTGAAAGCCTTACAGCTGAGATTGCCTCATAGACTCTGGATTAGCCTGATGAAGGACAAGCCAGAGCTAAATGATTCAACTTCTCTTTTATATGAAGACAAAACATAAAATGGGCTTTAAGTGAGCAAAGTCATAGACCCTCCTGATATCTTACTTACTGATGTTACAGTAACTTCTTTCTAGCACTCCATTACACTCTAGCTTTTGTTTGTCAGGCCACAATTAACCTTGAGTTTGGTGTTACCACACCACTGGGAATAGGGCTACATCATTCCAAGAGGCAGAGGCTGGCCTACGCAATCCTGCATCAACTCCCTAGATAGACATTATGCCTCTACACTATCAACAAGCACCTGACCTGTCCTTGCGATTTATCATAGAGCCAAAATATCCAGAGCTGTCAGCAGACTGAGTTCACTGTAATTCTAAAGGCTCCAACAACATTAACCTTTGTTCAGGCCTTCCTAAATAGGGTTAAACCCAAGAATTCCCAAATCCTAGGAACAACTAATACACATCTTTTTACATTGAACATTTCAAGCATTGGTTTTCAGTCTGACTGGAAGTAAACACTGATCTCAGCCATCTGGAAATTGTGGGAAAACGGCGACCCACTGCTTGGTCTGCTGGAGGTGGTCTTTAATATTCCATGCTTAAAATGAGCATCTTGAGAAGACTGTGGTTCCACTGGTGGAATATAAATAAAATTTCACTTAAGTGAACCTAGTAAAGCTGCAATAGATTGCTTTTTCTAAACATCTGTTCAAATAAACACATGGAAAATCATAACACAATTGTCATTGCTGGAGTCAAAATGAGCTAAAAAGAATCGCAGCTGATTAAAACCAAGGGCAGAAGCATACACAATAAAGTCAGAAAATGAATGTACTGCAATGATAATGCCCTTTCATCCAAATGCCAGTGAACTGCTTGCAATGCTTTGTCCCACTCGACTTCCTTTGACCCACCAAACTGCCAATCAAATTGTTTACTGCAGTCGGCCCTGTTTCCTCTCTCTGCTCCTTATGTACTGGGATTCATTCAGGTCACACAGCTAAGTTCCCTAAAACTCAACTGTTGTTGTTCAAAAGTTCCACAGAATCTGGTAATCATCTAACATATTCGTCTTCTATCCAGGTAGAAAGTAGCAGGGTGTTTATAATTAAACATGATTAAAATAATATACTTTAACGGTTAAAAATCTTCTCTTCATTCAATCAACGGCTTCAGTGCCTTCCTTCGAAGACCTATGCCATAGGAATAGACAGGAAGTTCCTCCAGCAAGATGAAACAGTTGGGAAGAGCAGGTAGTTAAAAATATCTTTGGGCCTCAATCAGACAGTCCTTTGGATCAGCCCCCCCCTTGGGGTCACCAGGAAAAAAATTGTGTTCCCTGATGGGTTGGTGAGTGGATGCTGCCTATCGCTACATGAAACTGGTTGCAAATATCTATTTGGTGTTCCATCAAAAAAACTCATTTGGCATTGGTTCCTAGCAAATTACGATGGTTATCTGTGGTTTGCACAGAAGATGCTAGCTTGTCTGTGTACACTCAGCACTTCCCAAGTAGTAAGGAAATTATGAAAGGCAGGACTTGAAGCACAGTTTCTATGGGAATGTAGACCGCACACATTTTCCATAAAGGTTGCACCTTCTGAAACAAGTTAAAACCTTTAAACTTCTTGGTAAGGTTTAGTAATAAACAATCTTCGCAATTAACTTATGGAGTTAAAAACTTTAACTTAGTACGGTTTCAAAAGAACTCCTTAGCGGTTCGTTTATGGTGTGAACGTGATGTGACCCCAATCCAAACCAACTACCAACTACTACCAAGTTTAAGTTAAAAAAAACATCCCGTAACCATGCATGCTTTGTATTCTCAATGGGAAATCAACTACTGGCAATATATATGACAACTTATAATGGCCACCTGTTATATTGACAACATTCAAATCAGGTGGTCTGCTTCTGTTGACCTAATATGGTGGGCTTAGTGTTAGTAAGATATGTCTAAATAATGAATAAGCATAAATAAGCATAATGAGCACATCCCTCATGCTGATCCAGTCTTGCACTATCCCTTTTCTCTTGCCCTTAAGTATCCCACTATGTGCCTTGACAGCTTGTTGTAGAAAAGAATCAATGTGTTTCTGGTCTGGGTTAAGTAATATAAATAAAAGGCTAAACTTACTATTTTTGGAAGGTAGGAATATTTCCCACAAGTAATATCAACATTTCGTATGTGTTTCCACACATAATGTTTGCTCTTAATTTTCTGTTAATTATGAACTAATTAGTTCCTTTGTTCAAATTGTTATTACCAAAGGTTGTTTCTTTAAGTCTAAAATTTAATTGCCTAACTGTAATTCCAACTCTCATGTTTCCCCTGGCAGGAGTTTCATCAACATACCAATTTGGTGCAGCTGGCTGATTGAAAAACGACCTGCACAAGGTGAATACATATCAGAGATAGAGATGTGAAAGAAAACGAATCAAAAGTAGACACAATTTCATTCTGTTTCAAAAACTGCAGATAAGCTACTTTTTTGGAGGGGGGGCTGAGCCTTGGTGTTCCTGACATCTATGCCTCTTTAAATCCTTCGATTAGAGGATCCTTTCTCTCTGAGCTGCATCACTGCTTCACCCGACCAGCAATCCCACAATCCCTCTGTTCCCTCCCACTGAACTGGTTTCTCTCTGTCCTCGTTTCAGCTCCTCATCTGTCTCTTTTCCTCCTATGAATGCATGCATTAAGCAGCTAGAAATGGACAAAAAGTATATGAAATATGTCAGTTTTCTTTTGATAAGTCTAAGTGCTTAGACACAAAAACAAAAAAATTATGCCTGCAAATTTATGTGTCAAAACTAACAGTTTAGAAATGACAGATTTAATTTTTTAAAAAATGACCTCAATTATTTAATTATATTTGTAAACAGTAGCAATTTTTAACCATAATGTGCTTTATTTAAATGACAGACTTCTGACTTAGTCGTTGGGATGAATTTTCATTGCTATTATACTTACGTGGACATATAAAGCGGTTCAGAAGGGTAGGTTGAAGATACATGGTTTGCTCAGACTCCCCAGATCCCCAAATGAGCTATGTGTAAACATCAACATCCACTCTTGTCCACAGAGTGCTACCCCGAAACATCTTTGTTTTGGTGAACTGCTCCCTCATCTCAAAGTCATTGGATGTTTTTCAACGAGGTATTTGGTTGGATGCCTGAAATAAGTTTCAGTTATGTCCATTTAGTTTTGTTTTGTTTTTCAACAACATATGTAAGAACATTGGCCATGCCCTAAAAAAGTGCTAACAATTGGCTAAGTGCAACTACATTTCGTCATAAGATCCAAAGTAATGCTCAATTACAGTTTTCCCTACAAAAAAAATTATCCTCAGAGCAATCCACTGGGAAACTTTATTGGGTAAGCCGGGGTTATGAACAGAGAATTAGCACTTATTATTATCAGAATACTTTTAGGGTTGCACTGATATATAAGGCAGAGGAAACGCAAAAAGAAGAAAAGCAACCATAAATCACTTTTTACAACTCACTGATTGTATTCCTTTTTGTAATTTTGGTAATTGTAACTTTCAAGTTAACACATTATTCAAATTTTTTAACCAACCTTTACCCCTCCTTTGGAGGCATTTTAAAAGGTTGGGTTTAAACAACACCCTCACAATGTTAAATATATTGAAAAGCTAACTTTTGCCCTTTCTGAGTCTGAGGAACTCCCACTGATTCCAATATATTACTCAGCATGTTGAAAATTTTAAACAAATGGCTAACCACTATATTCCATTATGAAATACGCATCATTTCCTGAAGATTTTACGTGGACTTATGCATCCTCCCAATATAAATCTTCCAATTATAGCTAGACATTTTTTAAATTCCACAAATGTAGCTATATCTCATCCATCTAGCCATCTATCTGTCTTTTGCTTATTCAGTTCAGACCTTAGAATCTTGAAAAATGAAGGCAATTGGACTTCTTTAAGTTGCATTCTTTATTTAAGCTCATAAGATTAGCATTACTTGGATGATCGAGAACCTAAACACACATTTCCAGGTCAGTGTCATGGTCTAGCTTGGGCCTATTCTGATACCATCTGTCTTTATTTCCCAGTGAACAACATTAAAAGATGAACTGAAGAATAATAAAACTTGCCCCTACTTTATTACCCAATGAAATCAGCTGTTTCATTCAGTCCCATTGCTCACATATGTATAAAAGCAAGCACCTAGCCATGCAGTCTGCCTTTAAAAACATTCGTCAGTTGTTCTGAAGGGTTCACTGAACTTGAGCGTGGTAATTTAGCAGGATATCACTGTTGCAACAACTTCATGAAATTTCTTAAAACTCTTAGTTATTCCACAACAGCGTCTGGACCAATAAAGTTACATGTCCACTAAGCCTCTTCTGCTACAGTATTGGACTCCTGATTTATCTTCCTCAAATGACCAACTAAGACCAAACAGAGTATCTTAATAAAGGTAAGCCTGGATGTTATTAACATTGCTAGAAAGATACAAAAGGAGATGGACCAATTGTTTCCAATTGTTTCCATTTTCTCCAGAGTTCTCAATTCATGAGATGTAAGTCTTTTGACTCATATGAATTCTAAACACTGTCTATTAGTTTTTCAAATGGTCCAAAGTCTCCACAACTGTGTCTATGAAAAAATACAATAAAACCATCAGTGGAAAAAACTGTAGATGTGGCAAATACCGTGGTACCATAGCTTAAAAATTCCTTTGAAATTAATCCAAAAATAAGATATGAATAGATTTAACCTGCCAACAGGGAGTTTTCTGTTAGAACATAATGTCTTCAAACAAAATTCACCACGGGAGCCATGGTTTACTTCTTCAATGTGTTTTTGGGTTTTTTTGCCAACATTATTGTTCCATTAACTGTTATCTTGGGCAAAAATATTTTTCTTTTGTACTGCTTTAAAAAAAATTATATGACTTTTCCCTTTCACTGAGTTTCAAAGGCCAAATTTAAACAAATTAAAAATGAAATACTTTCATAAACCTCTGCTTTAAATGCTTCTGGTGATTAAATGGGCTGTCTTTTCTGTTTGTTTGTTTGCTTGTCTTATAAGAAAAGAGTTGAACAGATATTTAGCTCCTTACAGGTTATATTGTGCCAGTTTGTGACAGAAGGCCACAGATGCTGCTCGACCTTTATCAAATATGAATGTAAACTGCTTTGTAACATGGCTGTAATGTTGTATATTCTATAACTCTGTGTAAATATTGACTGTGTGAACGACTGTAACCAAGCACAAACTGTTGGCCTTTAACAGTGTCCAACAACAGATGTACTATTCTCAAGCACAAACGTGCCTCTGGACTCCTTCTGTGTGTCTGTGTCCTTTTATAACTAAAAACTGGAACTTACATACATCAAAAGTAGAATTTTTTATATCTCCAAGGTTATCTTGCAACCTCCGACAAACGAGCACCAAAAATTTTTCATAAACTGCATTTATTTTCTGAGATAATCCAAGCCCCTTCTTCTTTACATTTCATAAAGGCTCACCAAAGTTAGACAATAGAAGACAATGGAGGAAGAAAAAGAAACATGCCTGGACTAATTAGTTTCAATAGTCAGCTGCAACAGTCATGGCAGCATCAAAATTTGGCACTAACAATATGTAAGCATGGATCCATCCAGATTTGTATCAACGTGGGTGGTGGTGTAATGGTGTGTGGAATATTTTCTTAGCACACTTTTTACTAGTAATTTTGCATTTATCACAGTATATCTGAGTATTGTCCATCCTTTTATGACCACAATGTGCCCGTTTCCTTATGGCTGTTTCTAGCAGGATAAGCTCAACATGTCATAACGCTCAGATCATCTCAAATGGGTTGCTCAAATGGCCCCAACAGTCGCCAGATCTCAATTTAGTGTAGCACCTTTAGGAATTTGTTGGAACAGGAGATTCACATCATTGATGTGCAGGTACAGTGTGATGCTATTGTGAAAAAAATTGAGGAATGTTTCCAGCCCTTTGTAAAAATCTGTTTAATTCAATTCAGTTTTGTTCCAGAGAACCAGGAGAGCATCCATCTGCCATGACCGGTAATCTGTGCAACAAAGAAAAGGGAACACAACCTGGTACTAGCAAGGGGTACCCAATAAAAGCCATCCAAAATTGTTACTACTACTAATCATACTTGTTCAAGGTTCAGCACCATTTTTGTAACTCCAATATAGAGGAAAGGCCAGCACTTACAAAAAGCTCTGCATTACTATTTTAGGACTTCCTTAACAATAAGGCGAAATTGTGTGTATCTATTTTTGGGTGACTGAAGCTGAAATGGAGTAAACCCATTTACCAATAAATGATGGATGGGATCTTGATACATCTATGAATAGATCTGATAGTATCAATGCCAGGGATGCTGATTATAATTTCCATTTTCTGTCACAGAACACTGATGGTTTCCCAAAGCTTTCAGGGTTGTTTTTTCTTTCTTTTTATTATTATTATTATTATTTTAGCCTTTTAGACCCTTCAGCAACCTCAAGTGTAATTCCTCATGGAAATACACTCATCACAGATTGGAAGGGTAGAAGGAGCAGATTGAAATTGGGCCCTCAAGCTTCCCAAATGATAAATTCCAAGTAATGGCATTTGCCTATCAGACTGGCACAAACATTTTCCTCCATTTACATACAAAAGCTAAATTTTGTCTTTAATTTTTAAATGAAACCATAATGATAAATGCTCTGAACTGGATTAAAATAACTGCATTATTAAAAGCAATAAATCCCATCCAAATATAGTGGTTCAAATTAAGTTTTTTTTTTTAAATCCCAAAAAACACCTTTATAGATATTCTCTGATGGTGTATTATTATTACAGCTTCAGTAATAAAATATGAAACAATATTTTGTTAATTTCCTTTTAGGTGCACAAATACAGGGTTATCAGTGATTTTTATATACATTATGTTGACAAATGACTTATATTTAACTGCGGTTATTGAAACCAACAAAAAGCTGAAATTTAAATTTTAATACAGACAAATATCCTTGACTGAATAAAAAACAAACACATGTCACATTCGACATGTTTTAGCAATTCAAAAGAAAAAAAACATATTAAAAAATTTCCCTTCTTGCGGGCTGTCTATTACCACAGGGACCACTGTTACCTTCACCCTCTACATCTTCTAGAGTTCTTGTCTCAGCCCTTAGTATTTCTCCACCTTGTCATGTTCCTCCTTCTGATGCTGATATCATTCAGTATAGCTACATCTACAAGTAACCTGGCCTAAAACATACTCTCTCGCCACCTTTATCGTACTTTTTGATTAATGAGACCATCATTTACAAAATTAGCATCATTCTGTATTCATAAAAACTGAAAACTAACAGTTAAAATAATTAACTCTTCAGCAAAATGTTTACTGAGGTCATAGATCAAGTGAGCAGCAAGGTTGTTTTACCACAGACACCTAAAAGATTTGACTTATTTTTGCAATCACATAGGCTGTGCTCTGCTGGATACTGAAAATAATGCTGCTTTGAGGCACTTCCACTTTTCAGGTCTGTATGCAGTCTACCTTTCAAACATTTTTTTAAAAGACAATAAAAGCTCAGCATCCATCACCACATCATCACCATTTAATAGCAGCAGAAGACATGATTAATGGCTTGAACATTTGTAGTAGCACTCTAAAACCCGCCAGCCTCATTTTTTTTTTCTGCTAGAGATCTTACAGGAAATTGTAACAAGGGTCCTCCAACACGATTCTCACAGTAAGGTTGCTTTGTACTGTGACAAACTGTGCATCGTAACCACTTCTCCCATTGTCAGCACACTGAGCTTAAATTTTCAGATCTGAGTGGCCTTCACTTTTTCTCTTCAATCCCTCTCCATTAACTCAAGCTGAGATGGAGTATCTGAACTCCTCTCTCAATCTCTGTTATACTCACTCACCCACTTCGCCTGGATATGAGTGCACAACAAAAGCACTCCCACAGAGCACATTATACTATTCACTCTGCGGCATTTTGTTGTTGTTGTTGTTTTTTACACAACTTATCGAATATTTAATGTAACAATATTCAGTCTTGCTGTTTGATAGTTGCTGATGTTGAGAAAGTATTAGTTTCTACTGCAAAGTTTATAGAGAGGTGCTTTGGAGGGTGTCCATGGCTAATGGGCCCCATTGGAGCCAAAGTTTAAAAATCTAAGTCCACTGGGTAAAAGTTTTGACATGTTTTCAATGAAAGGGGGAGAGGCAGTAGATACGAATCCATTTTAAGATCTTCTCACCAATAGTTGTGGCCAACTTAAGGGAAGTTGGATTACTATAAAATGAACATACTCTCCATAGACTGGCTGTGGGCGCAATTAGTGATTACACCATATGCTCAACAATGCGCGTAGTTGGCGTAGTTGTCCTCGTGTTGGCAATGTATCATATACGCCATGTTAATATTAATCTAAGATCGCCATGCCATAGCGTTGCAAGTTTGTGGGGGTACTGAAGTGCAACTCTTCCTATAGTCGAGTAAATGTGGCTAAAGATGAAACACAGGACTTTAACCCGTGAAAATGGGGTTTGTGTGCTGTGTGAAATCAAAATTAAAGACTTAGCGGATTTATTTTTAATTAGCTGTTGACAAGAAAAAAATGTGGCTTTTGTTCAGATACAAATTTTTAAACACATTTGCTTCATCTAAAATTTGACCTTCAATCTTTCTGAAGGTTTGTTTTGTTTGTTTATATTTTTGTAAATTATAATATTTTAGGCTTGGCAGTTATGGCAAGTTTACAGTTGTGTGTGACAAAGAGGGTTTTCTGAGTTGCAGTTCTATATCTACTCTGACCTATTTACACTAACCAGATACTAATTAGTTCTAAGTGGAAATACATGGGTCTCTATGGTTCTAATTGTGAAGAACTTTCATTCGTCTTCCAGCTTGAACATGAGATAAATAAAGAGGCAGCAGCTTGTTTTAACATGAAGGAAATGTTTTCCCATTATAATATTAATCTAATTGCAAACTACAGCCAACAAAGCAAACAAAAACAAGGTTTAAGAACATTTATGTCAAAACATTTAAAACTGAAAAATTAAATACCTTCTCAGATAACTGAAAGGTAAAAGACAATCATGCTGCATTTTTCAAAGTATGTTTAACAGGCAGGTTTGAGGTTACAAGAGCATGTAGTGCAGTGAAGAAATGTGGTGGTAGAACAACATGAGAAGTTGTACAAAATTAATGTTAAAAAGTTACGTTCCCCAAGAAGAACACATTTGTTTGCATCTAATGTCTGAGATGGCAAGCTGATTCACACCCACACCCTTTGCATTATGGGGAAGTAGTGGCATAATTATCCGGTTCTCAAGAGATCACGTTTAATTACATTTATGTTCTAACTGGTGAAAGGATTGTTCAAGAAACAACAGTAAAATTGCAAAAAAAAACTTTCCCTTGTTAGAAATTCCAAGAAGGACATCTGAAAGATGGAAAATTTAAAAATCCAACATTGCCCTAGCTTATTCTTAGTTGAAGTAGAATTTCTGGACACTATATGTATTTATTATTTAAATTAAATATCTCACATGCAAAACACTGCTCTGTATACCTTGGATTATTTTGGTTATGAGAAATCAGATGTTTCTGGAAGACATAAAATAGCTTTTTTACAATGGACAAAAGAAAATTGTAGATTTTGTAAAATTGTTCAAATGACATAGAAGAAGAACCGCTTTTGAGGACAAGAACCTTCCAACAACATTTAGTCTAGAAAACGTAGACCATGGGGACTCAGGACCAGGGGTAGATGTTGTAACAGCAGATACAATTCTGCAATGTGTTGCTAAAAATATCATCTAGATCTATTTTTTAATGGAAGCCAAGTGAAGCAACTCAGGGAAGATTTCGGGCAAACTGCCCTGTATTGCTTGTCTTGACTGGGACAAGAAGTCAAAAGAAAAAAAAAAACATTTGGTCCTCATTGTTGTTGTTTTTTTTATTTATTTATTGTTTAATAACATATTGTGCAATTTATTCGGGTTTGTCCTCCCACTGATGCTCTAGAAGTCTAAAACTCACAAAAACGATGCATCACATATTAAAAGAAGGTGCCAGTACATTTAATCCCTAGAAGACAAAACTATATCGTGACCTCATCAAAACGAAAATTTACTTTGGTCATATCTTATTCTATAATAAACTTTAACTGATGTTTTTACAGAACACTATTTCCCTTGTTTACACTTTAAATATGAGTGACACTGATATTCAGTCACATTTATCTGAATGTTCCTCACAGGATATTTATACAAAAAGAAAAACAGCAGTTTCAAAAAGAAGAAGTATGGAGCTCAAACACAGTCATAGATGCCAATTAGAAGAAATTTAAGCTAAATAGGTAATATGGAATGAAACTATGGAATATGTAAATCACAAGGGAGATGAGGTGAGACAGAGGAAGACATGGGCATAACTTTAAAAGACATACACAGAGGACAAGATAGACCTACACAGAAAATAGGGAATGACACATAAACAGGGAACCATGGATGATGGGAAAAACTAAAACCTAACTAAGACATACTAAAAGTAAACACTAGAACTTAACATTTCTCTAATACAGCAAAAAACAAATAAAAATAAGAAAAAACACTCAAAATGCTGGGCCACTGACCCAGCACCCTGACAGGATCTGGTCAACAGTGCCTGGTGTATCCCTGAGGTTGAAGCATGTATCCCAATTCTAAGGCAGCAGAGATCCGTGGACAGTCAGTGTCCTTAAAAAGATTACAAAGATGAGAACATTCATGACAAGCCAAAACAACATCAAAGCACACCAACAGTTGTAATGTCCTCTGTTCATTAGAGCAAAGTTGCTTTGTAGCACATTTAGATAATAGCTCATTTCCATCTGCAGTTCCTGGGCAGATATAAACATCACATAAGCTACAGATAGTTTAATGTAGCTTGGACACCACAGAACAGAAACATCTTAATATGTTTCTATATCATTGAATGTATGAAGAGACAAATGTAGTTTGTTAACCTTTGTCTTCTAGCCATGGTGTTTACTCTTAGGCATGTCAGCATCCAGTTTTTTTCTTTATTATTTGGCAGAACAACCTGGATATGTTTGCTCTTCTGTTTTGAGCTTTGTGTTGTCCAACAATTAGAAAATCCTAAAGGAGTGAAATTTTACCTACAAGCTTGCTCCATGTGGTTATTGGCAGAGAGAAGTGAGCAGAATAGGTAAGGAAAGTAAAGTGAGAGGAAAATACAGACAGAGGAAGAGGTATTGATTGAAAACTGTGGGGAGCAGAGAGAAGGAGGAGATGGAGAATGACTGACAAGAAAATATTGGAGAGTGGATGGAGAGAGATCGGTGTCTCTGCACAGGGGAGACGGAGAGTGATAGCTTATTTCAGCCCATATGTCCCCTATTGTCTTGAGTTGATGGGATAATTGTCGGCATTGGGGAAAGAGTCAGTGGCGTTGACCCTTAATGACTGAGGCTAGCGGATGGATGGAAGAGAATTATAGGCTGCTGACGTGGATTGATATGGCGTATTAAGGTCTACATTATGATAATGCAAATGATTTTCCATAAGTGCTTCTCTAACCGAACAGTGAAGGATGATAGAGAACGATGTGGCAATTCACAGAAATGGTCATTAGAGTGTGGAGAACAAAAATCTCATTAAATGCTTTATCTGTTCACAGAGCATGTCTGGTCTGATGTCAGCTACTGACAAGAAACAAAGAGCATCTCACTATGAATCTGTCTTCATCTCAAATTACAAATAAGCAAATGTATCTCATAAATGTTGAGTCCATTGAAAGTCACAAAAATCAGACATGTGTCATGTTAAATTGAACTAATGAGGAAAAGAAAATCAAGCCTTCGGGCACCAATATAGAGCTAACCAGAACATTTCTGTTCCATGTGCACAGCACAGTTCAAACCCGGTCAGTTCATCAGTCATATCTAAATCATGATTGTAACTCCTGGGTTAAAGAGAAGCCAGCGCAAAAGTGCCCTAAATCTGCATTTTTTCCATTGGCCAGCAGGGGTTAACCTCTTTGGAAGCCAGAAAAAGGAACTTCATTCTCAATTGATCGATGTCTGCAGTAAACACTTACTTACAATCTCAGTTACTAGTGTCAGGTGATATTTAATACAACATGATGTTTGTTTTGCACATTATAGTTCAAAGTAAAATCAAAAAGCACAACAACCTAAGGTATGAACCATCCAGTGCTCTGGTTCCAAATGTCACAGTGGCTACATCCACGACCTATATATCAATTGTACTTTTCACTAGTTAAGTAATAACCTAACCATACTCTTTCTGTGTCCAAATGTTAGCTGGGTTCAGTTTTAACAAAGATATTGTTGAATGATAACTATACTGTTAACCAAACTTTCAGGTTAAGGTAAGCAAGGTAAGCATTACAAAACAAACAAACAATCAAACTATAAATAAATAAAGAAATGACAAAAACCCCAAAAGAAAATCTCAAAACGTTTTATTATAGTCAATTTAACATATTGTTTTGACCCTAGTGGATTTCTAGTCCTTAAGAATGTAGATTTAGCAATGAAGCAGTCAATTTACCAGTTCAGCAGTCAATGTTACACCTTATTTAGAAGCAAAAATTTTATGAAAATTTTGGTAGTGGCAATAATATAAATTCTGCACTATAAACCCAAAAGCTCAAAGTGAGTAAATAAATTAAGTAATGCAAATGTAATTTTTGAAAACAGTCAAACTTATTATTTTGATCAACTTAAGCTATTTTGCATATTAAGTACCTGCTACTTGAAAAACAATTTTATTTATTTTATTTATTTATTTAAATTATACAGCATCAATAAATAATCTTTGGAAGGTTTGGATTCCCAAACACAAAAGGTGTTAGTTTTTAGTCTGATATGACAACTGGACTGATTTAAATTCTGAGATAAGACAATTCTTTTTTGTGTGTTGTTTTTTTGGTGGCTTTTATTTCTTTTTGAAACATTTTGTGACATAAAAAAAACAATTCATAACTTAAATTCATTGCAGTAAATTATTTTTTATTTCAGAATTTAAAAAATCAGCCCCAACTGAATTATTTAAAAACAGTCAACTTACCTTTTTTATTTAATTTCCTTTTTTTTTTAAATAAATAAAATAAAATTGTATTTTCTTTAAATAAAGACTCCACTAGTGAGGTCAAATACGGAGGTTTGCCCACTTGTCAGTCAGCAGTTGTTTGATTATGAAATTTGAGCGGGCATGATTGAACACTCATTGAAAGGCAGAACCATCAGCTGTAAAGTCCCTCTGCATTCATCACTGTTGACCGTTGCCAGCATTGTTTGCATCACACAAATTTTTCTAATATTCTTTAGATTTTAAGCCATTTTAGTGAAATCTCAGCAAAGCAATTCTCATTCGGTTGCACTGTTATATAACAATTAATAGACTAGCAGCTAATAACTTATTGAAGCCACTGCAGAGACAGACTAAGTTTTTAAACTGTAGACAGTGTGTTATAATCAGGGGTGCACGTAAGTGGTTCGCAGGTGCGCATGCGCTTTCAAAATAAAAGAGGCGCACCAGATAAGAGGTTGCAACGTGCGTTTGCATACATAAGATTTTCTGGAGGAGGACAGACATTTGTTTATAACTCTTAAATCCCACTCTAGTGGACAAAAACAGTGCCTTTTAAGGTTTCCCAAGAATACGCGCTTCTTTTGCAGTTCGGACTCCTGACATTTCTTTGGAGGTGGAGGAACACCAAAGTAATTGCTTAAAGGAGCTTCTTCAACATCTTTAAGAGATCTAAACAAATGTCTGTCTTCCTCCAGAAAATCTTATGTACGCAAACTTCTAATATGGTGCACGTCTTTTATTTTGAAAGCGCATGCGCACCTGCGGACCACTTATGTGCACCCCTGGTTATAATGTAGTATTTTATTATATTTTATTTTATTTTTTGATTCAGCTATTATGATGAAGTGCAATGTTTCAAATTTAAGGAGATGGAATTAATGAAGAATTCAGAATTAATAAAAAGAAAAGGCCAGGAATAATTGTTAGGTAATTGGCATGAACTGGTAAAAGCGCAGAGAAAACTTAATCTTTAGTGATTTGACCACGTAGAGAAATGGCTGAACTTTTTGGGGAGAAACATGTTGCTGCAGGTCAGCCTTTCGAAAGTCAGAATTGTTATTTGAGTCTCTCGAACACCTTTTCTGTTCATCTGGACGTAGCATTTTCATTGGGAGAAACATTTCGTCCAAGTCACTGAATTTTTTGGAGTTCTGCTAACTTCTTTTAAATTTACAGTGCAAGATTACACCTGAGAAAATAGAAACTCTGGTTTTCAAAATCCTTAAGCAACCTCTTGAAATCTGACTAATGGCCCACTCGTGGATGTGTCCGTCCACATCCATTAGTGACTGAATATATACTTTTGCAGATGTCCAAAATAGTCCAACAAAAGTAAAAATCAAAACATTGCAAGCCTGAGTATAAGTCCAAGACACCAAATATTTGAACACTTCAGAAAAGAATCACTCAACAAGAATTCAGTGAGGACATAACGCTTAGAGATCAGGACTTTTTTCTAGTGAGTGAACCAAATTAGAAGGTAACACCTTAATAATTAACCTGCTGTTGTGTATGGATCGTCTCACATGTTTTCTTGGTAGCTCATTTTTGGCATTTCTTCCTGCCATCAGATTGCATTTGTCTCTGCACATAAAAGAGTCTCAACTTTGACTGAGAACAATTTGACCCTCATACAGAGTTTTCCCTGTGCTGATTTGTTTAGATCGGCCCTAGCTCTGTAGCCTGCCACAAGAAAGCACATCTTTATCTATCAACTAACCCAACTCCATTCACCCTCTAAATGGGGTTGGCATTTAGTGCTCCATATTTAGTTTTCAGAGATATTTCAGTCAGCCATTTATTATCTTTAGATAGAAAGTGAAATGGAATCTTGGTAACCCTTGGGAGAACAGCCACACTATTCATATTCTTGGCACTGAAAGAGTTGGGAGTATTTTTAACTCTCAGTGGAGCCTCAGTGTTTGCTTTTGGGGCCTGAAGGGATATTTGGATCAGGAAATGAAAAATAATGTCAGGTTTAACAAACAGATTGCAGTTTTATAACCAGTGATCCAACCAACCAACTTAAACCAAACAAACGGGATGAACTTTCACTTGTTTTTGTCCCTGACTGTGATGATTATAATGCAGGAGGCAGGTAGATCGCATAGTTTGTGGTGAATTGTGTTTTGAATGTTCAATAGAAAGCTCCAATAAAAATACCCCTTCTTTTATCATTTTGCTCTCAAACTGGATTCAGAAATTTATCTAATAAATTTTATATTTTCGTTAGAAAATGTATTAAAATATTACTCCAACACATTGTCTCTGTTTATATCAGTCTCTCTCTCGCTATACACTAAAGCTTGGACACACCTTCTCATGTATTGGTTTTTCTTTATTTTCATGACATTATAGATTCTCACAGAATGCACCAAAACTATGAATAAACACATACAGAATTATGTAGTAAACAAAAAATGTGTGAAATAACTCATAAAAACACATTTTTGATTCTTCAAAATAACCACCCTTTGCTTTGTTTACTTCTTGACCTGTAGAAAGTAGTGAAATAGTAAAAATAAAGAAAAAACATTAAATGAGAAGGTTCAGACTTTCGACTGGTAGTGTATACTGAGGTTTCAGACTCTTTCGAAGATATTTGAGGGTGCATGCCTGACTGGGTAAACTCCAATGTGTTTTTTATACTTGTAGAAGGCATTCGACTGTGTCCCTCTGAGTACTCTGCGGGAGGTGCTTCGGGAGTATGGGGTGTCTGGCCCATTGCTATGAGCCATTCAGTCCTTATAGAACCGTTGCAAGAGTTTGGTCTGCATATCCAGTAATAAGTTGGACTCATTCCTGGTGGGTGTTGGACTCTGCCAGGGCTGCCCTTTGTTGCCGATTCTGTTTATGACATTTATGTACAGAATTTTGCTTCATCAGGTGACGGCCTCCGGCTCACACTGGAGCTGTTCACAGCTGAGTGTGAAGCTGAGTGAATGAGAATCAGCATCTCCAAATCTGAGGTCATGGTTTTCAGCCAGAAAAGGGCGCCCACTTTAGATCAAGGATGAGTTCCTGCCTCAAGTGAAGTTTAAGAATCTTGTGGTCTTGTTCATGAGTGAGGAGAATGGGAGAGCGATAGATGGATTATTGCTGCACTGGTCTGTCGTGGTGAAGAGAGAACCTTAGTGTAAAAGCAAATATTTCAATTTACCGGTCGATCTACGTCCCAACCCTCACCTTTGGTCACGAGCTGTGGGTAGTTACTGAAAGAACAAGATCGCAAATAGGCAACAAAAATGAGCTTGACTGGCTGGCCCTTAGAGATAGGGTGAGGAGTTCAGCCATGCAGGAGAGGCTCAGAGTAGAGCAGCTGCTCCTCCACATCGAAAGGAGTCAGTTGAGGTGGTTCGTGCATTTGACAAGGATGCCTCCTGGTTGTCTTTTTAATGAGGCGTCCCAAATATGTCCCACTAGGAGGATGCCCCAGGAAAGAGCAACGACACAAATTATATCGCTCAGTTGGCCTTTAGACGCCTTGGTGTTCCCCTGGACAAGCTGGAGGACATGAGCTGCTGCCCCCACAACCCCCTGCCCTCGATAAGCAGAAAAAAAAAATGTATGGCAGGATGAATTGATGAATGTCATGCTTGATTCATTTCTGACTTCTCAGACAACTCCAGTGTGCAATGTTAAATTTGGATATAAAACCAAGAATTCAGTTTCTTATCTGCCTGATTAAAATGATGTAAAATTATAATTATCCATTTTAAATTTGTACTCAGGCTACAATCATAAATAAGCCAACAATGCATGCTGATGTATGAATTTTGTTATGTACTGAATTAAAAAAAAAAACAATCTAGTAATTAAACAGCTACCAGTATTTTAATGGCATATTTGTTTGTCTGCAATAACAGGATGCAGATTAGAAGCAATCCCCTTCAAAGGAGAGTAACAATAAAAGAATTAACAAGGGGTTTATGTAAAAATATGACAGGCTGGATGTGAGATATTTTTCCCCTGCTTATCTTTGTTTAGTTCTCTCTGATCTTTCCCCATGAATAAAACACACCAGTTTGAATTTTCAAAAGTTTATTAGTCAAAGGCACAATTTTCATTAATGTTCCAATTAATTTAATAAACAAAAGCAAAACAAAAAATGACACATCAGCTCTATCACAATTCAGAAATAAAGTTAGTTTTTTGGGTTTTTTGGCCAGTGATTGGCTGTACCGCACAAACTTATAAGACATTAAATATATACCCTAGGAGAAGTAGTAATTATTGGGGACTGCGGAAGGACAAATCTCATCCATCAGTGACTGAAGTGACGGTTTTGAAGATTCCACTTGCTTTTGCCGTCAGTGTTTTGAAACCAGACACGACAGCCATGGTGAGCCTGACAGAAAAACCATTTGTTAATTAACCATAAACTGGATAATCCAGCTTTCTAACATTTGATCAACATTTTGAACAAGATACAAGTTAAAATAACCATCTATTTAGGTGAGTGATGGCTTGGGCATGCTCTTTGTGTGTTTCATAAACATTCTGGGTTTGTTCAGCCTTGTTCAGTCAGACCATAAAGCACAGATCAGCCGTCTGTGCCACCCCACATAATTTGAGTTTGCTCCATTTAATCCTGTGAAGTCTAGGTCTTTATGACCTTCATATCGCCATGTGTGTCACACAGAAGTACACCTCTGGTTTCTAATGATTCTAGTATAAGTATTCAGACCACTTGAGAGCATCTGTCATATTAACAGCATTACTTTTTTGCCTGCTGGGAATAACTATGAAGAACCCATGTGAACTGTTCAAAGTAGCTCTCACTTGGTTCAAATGACTTGTCAGATATCCCTTTTCTGTGAGAACACTCAAAACCAGAAGCCAAAGGCACTGTTTAACAGATAAAGCTGAATACCATTGTGATACATGTTATCTGTGATTGGAATTCAAGGTTTTGTCACCGGTTTCACGGTATACCCCTCAGGTGACATCATAATTGTTGTTGTCCCTGTCAGTCCTTAAGACAGTTACTCTAGTGACCAAGGAAATGAATAAAATGTGAAGAAATTTTGCCATCAAGACATTTTAATGATGTACTAATTTATACTAATTTATAATTACAATGCAGAGTTTATTTTATTCTAATCTAGAATCATTTCCTAACCTTTAATACCCTTAGCCTCTAAATCTAACAGTGAGTGAAGGAAAGAAAAAAAAAAAAAGTATTATCTAAAAAGTAAATCAACACAATCATGAGACAATGGTCTGACACAGGACTGTATGCAGACATACTTTGAGATTTTTCAATGACTGTGGTCATCTTAAAAAAAAAATACTAACTTGGAGAAGAAATACAGAAGTAAGCAGCAGGCATTTTTTTGAAGTCCAAGAACATTATCTTGAGCCATCCACCCCATCATCCTCCCTTTGGAGGATCTTAAGACCTGTTGATGTGTCATAATTTTCTGCTATAATCATGTAAAACTTTCTCAGAGTTCAGAAATATAAATATGGCACTGAAAATGTACAGAAATGTTTTGGAACAACCGATTCTCCTTGAGAGGACAGGCTCAGGAAATCAAACGCATTTATTGAGGCACTGAATTTCTTATTCTTTACTCTGTGAATGCAGCTTGTTAAAAATCCTTGCACTTAAATGCTGACCTCAGCTACAGAACAATTGACATGGAAATACATTATTTAAGGACACTTAAACCCTTACCCTGATTATAAAGACTGAATATTTTCATTTTCCTCAAGTCAGATAAAAAAAAAAAAAAAAATGTTCCAACGGCTTTGCAAAGATAATTAACTGCGAACATTTCCAGCAAATTTCACTCATCGCTAGCATCAACGAGGCCTCTTTGACAGATCACCTTCAGTGTCTCTGTGTGCAGCTGCCACTCATCAACTCAAGTTTGTCTTTCAGCAAGAAAGAAAATACAGTCTGCCAAAAAAGCAATGTGTTGGCCCATCTGTAATTACAGTGATGGGATCTGGAATCATGCCTGCTGCCACTGATACACATACTCGTGCCAAATTTGTGAAAAATGTGTGTTTCTGCAGTTAGAAAGTGATAAAAATGCTAAATTGCAATAACAGTTTGCAGCAAGAACTAAATTGCTCAAATTTCCCAAAATGCCACAATTTCTGAAGGAAATGTTTTACTTTTCACAGTTGAAAACTACTGCCTTAACATATCATACTTTCCCCCACTTATTAAAAAATGGTTTAATATCCCAAAATGCTGAGAATTCATCAAAGACACTTTTCACAAATGCCCACTCTTACCAAGCTGTCAGGATCTGGAGGTTTGACTGGAAAGTTCCATCAGGCACCTGAGTTCCTTGGTCTCCACCCCTGGGCTTCCTTCCTTCCTTGGTCTCCACCCCTGGGCGGAGCCATCATCCCTCCTGCAGTCCTGCACACCTGAGGCTGACTCTGGGTAATCAGGTTGAAGATTTAAGCTCCACTGAGACTCTCCTTCACCACTAGGTTGTCAATGACCACACATTGGTATTGGCTCTAAGGGGCTTCCTTCCTTCCTTCCTTCCTTCCTTCCTTCCTTCCTTCGCTATAGTTTTCCAGGACCTTCTTTGCCACTGCATTCAACCTCAGCTCTCCTCAGATTATCCTCACATTCTGGAGCAATACAAAGGACCTCACCTACCTGCCCTCCAGCCACCACTCACCACCTCCAACACAGCAGAACTCAGGTCAGCCACCATTTGCTACTACTCACCTGGATCCTCACCGCCTCTCCCTCAAAGCCAAGTTCACCCTGACTATCCATGCATCCATGCTACCTGCCAATTCCCCGTTCACCCCACTGACCCACGGCCACACCATTAGCAACACTTTGCCACGAATTCACCTGTTGACCTAATAAACAAACACTCTAAAACGTACGAGCCGTCTCTGTTTTGGTTATCTGCGTTTGAGTCCAGTTTAGCTATCGGCCTGTGGCCATTGTGACACAAGCTGCTTTACTTTGCCCAAATTGTGTTAATTTTCCAATGCCCTAGCTTTACAGAAATATTAGGAAATGTTCTTTCTTTCTTCAATTTATACATCTGTCCTTAGTTTACCATTGTCCATATGTTTGTTCTTGAAGCTGTAATTTATCCATAATGTTCCCCTTTTTCATAATGTCCATGAGTAACTTTCCAAATGATTTTAACCCTGTAAGACCCAACCCATCAATTAATAGCCAAAGATTTCAGATGTTTTTGGGGAGCTGAGATGCTTATTAACCGTAAAACAAAATTCACAACTTTTTGAGATATATCATGTTGTATATGATATAGTTGATATATTGCGTGTTTTGAGCCATTTTTGTTAAAGTTCATTTTAGACCAAAAAAAGAGTTTTGTCCATAACATTTTGAAATTATGGCAAGTATTGATGTTGATGAGATTGAGGTCTCAGAAACTCATGTATCAAATATGATACAAAGGGCATCATAGGGTTAACTTTCCACATTTTCCCTTTTTTCTTTTAAATTGCCAAACGTCTACCCAAAATGTCAAAATTTTACAACTAAAGTTTTCATTTTTCTATAATATGATTCTTCCCAAATCTGTTTTTTCTAAAGATGTCTAATTTTTGTCCAACTCAAAAAATCACAATATTCCTTACAGAGATAGAGGAATACACATAAAACCCCAAATAATTGGTCTCACTTTGGCTGAACAGTTTGCATGACTGAACGATGACACTGTTAGCTGAGCGCAAACAGAGAAACGACATCTGTTGGCTGACTGACACATCGGCGAGTACAAACGCAGAGGGAGTAAAGTAAACAGAAAGAGTGGCAACAAAACAGCTGGAGACACTAAAATCAATAAGACAATGAATGGAAATAAGGGGGTGAAGCTCATTCCCTGTGAATGATACACCTGGTTAAGATGCTCAGCTTGCTGCCATTGCAAACAGAAAACATGTCACTGCGTCTGTTTATCTGCTCGCCTCAGCTCACCCAGTGGGACGTCTGATTGCTGATGCAATCTTTGCATCTCTTCTCTCAGTGGGAAACCTCTAATTACTCTGTTAAACTGTGAGGAAAGCCTCTCCTCACTGGTTGAGTCTTGCACTTACTGTAACGTGTGCATTTTTTTAAAATTGTGTTGAACATTGTAAGATCGTAGTTGTGACATTTAAATTTGAATGGAAAGCCACTCTGTTTATTGATTGCTGTAAAACATGTTAACAGCTATAACAGCTCCAGCTCTTCTGGGAAGGCTTTCCATAAGGTTTAGGAGTGTCTTTATGGGAATTTTTGACCATTTTTCCAGAAGGTATTTGTGAGCTTGGACTGGACGAGAAGGACTGGCTTGCAGTCTACGCTCTACTTCATCCCAAAAGTGGTCTATCTGGCTGAGGTCAGAACTCTGTGCAGCATTATTCATTCCTTCAGAGAACATATCTCTGCTGCTCTAGGGACACCACTGCATTCAAGACTTTAAATTGCACTGATAGGCCATGGGAACCCATTCCACTAAGCTCTCTGCACACTGTTCTAGGGCTCATCTGAAGGCCACATGAAGTTTCAAGATCTGTAGCTATTTACTCTGCAGAAAGCTGCTGATCTCTACCTACCATGGGCATGTGTTTTTAACAAATTTTGCATCAATTTGTTAATATCAGGGTTATTACTTAAAATGTTGTGGACAAAATGAAGGTTAATGACACTAAAAAACAGCTGTGCTTAAATAATTAATGTCACCTATTCTTATAGATCACATACGTCCATTATGCTGAAATGCCTCTCTGACTGGAAATATTTCAAAATTAAAGCCTGGATTGTGTTTATAGATTACAAATTTGAGAAGTGAACATTTACTGAATACATGTTAATTTCTACTGACATCTCCATTGCAATCTCTTTTTTTAAAATTAATTTTATGAATGCAGTGTACCTCATTAGGACAGAAACTTGACTCATAATGTCACTACTTATATTTCATGTGTAAATAAGGATCATTTTGCTAACAAGCTTCCATGTGACTAAGTATTCATAGCTTGTTTCTACAAAAGAAAAACAAGCATTTTCTGTTTGGAGCCTTTAGTAGTCCTCTGTTGACTCCCTCTGCTGGAATGAGTTATAAATACGCATAATTCATACTGGCTAAAGAGAAATTGACTTCTGTTAATGACACATCAACATGTAGATCAGCTTTTCGCTGCTCCTGACTTTTAGCTGTCCTTCCACCATGGCACAGATTCAGTAGAAATCCACAATAACCTGTCCCCTACAGCATTTCAGGACTTTGCATTATTTTTGCCATCAGCTGTCATCTGTCTGTTTCCTGCTATCCATCAGCACACTGGAACACGTGACGCTTGTCTCCCACGGCTACACACGCATCGATTCTGCTGCAGACAAATGTGTGATTTTTGCGCTCTGACCTTCACATCTCTGCAGCCTCATTTCACTTGCACCATAATGACCATGGAAAAAATATCACACCCAAAGACACATTTGACAAAGTACTACTAAAATGTTATGTCCTAAGATCTTGCTATATGAAAAGCCCAAAGTGATTAGACTCTGTTTGCTCTGTTGGGTGGGGGGTGTTTGTTTTATATTTGTCAGTGTTTTCTTACACTTGCTGTACTTTCACTTTCACCCACGGATTAAAATCAAAGGTTTAGGAAAGATTTAAATCCACACATTTAAACGAGTAACTCTCTGAGTGACTCACTGTCTGAGGTGTCATAACCAAGCATGGTAGAGAATGAAATATTAACACTTAAATACATCAATAGCTATTAGATTGATTACCATTAATTAAAAATTCCTGTGCGTTTGAGAGGCTTCACTGGGCAACCGATGTAGATTCACAAAGTTTCGCTTTTTTGTATGCTTGTAACTTTGAAACAGTTAAAAAAAAGATATCACAAAGACTTATGTAAATTAAGTAATAAGTGGTAAAAACTCCATTACACTTCTGCTTAATTACCACAAGCACAGGCATTGGGACGACTTAATTAAAACTCTTAAATCAACAAAAGAAATTACTTTAGTGTCAGATGGAGATTAAGATGCAGATTAATGAGTCTCAGAGGACTTTCAGGAATGAGCCGACCTTGAGATTCAAACTCAATTTTTTTTTTTACATTTTTTCTTCTTAGCTTTGAAAATGTTTGGTAGGTTTGTTTTTGTACTTTGATAGTTTTGCAATAGAAGTCAACACAAAGTGAGACAAATGACTCAACATGGACAAAAACAATGGGAGCTACTCTCAGAGTAGCAGAAAATATTTCAATTGAATTTGGAGCTTATAATTAATATGCATGATATCTTTTCCCAGTAGGCAAAAAACACACATTTGCTGAGCCACCACACTAGTATTTAATTTTATGTGTATGTAACGTTTTTATTATGTGAGAGTTGCTTTTCTATCTGGAATACTTTTTTTTTTTTTACATATGACACATGGCTGTGTCTCAGTTTAGATGGCAGAGATGTTTAATTTCTCCTTTGTCATCATCATCATCAGCAGCAGCAGCAGCAGCAGCAGCAGCAGCAGCAGCAAGGATGGCAATCAGCAATGGCCATAACACTACAGCTGTTTTCTCTTGCTTTATGTCTTCCATATATCTTCAGGAGGATAACAAATCTTATTTTTTAAACAGCAGCTTTCATATTTAATATATATTCAGATCAAAATGACTCTCAAGTGGCTCTCCTTAAAAGTTAACATAACATTCTCAAATAAAGTTTCACACACTGCGTATCTTTTTCATCTTATTACTGCTCTTCGTGATTAGTGCTTTTGAAGACAGAACTCGTCAGTTCTGACCCAAATCGTTCATTTATCCAAGAAGAAAGAACGCTGACAGCTGTACTCTCTATCTATTAATCCATGTAAACATTATATTCAAGTTCACCGAATCACATAGTCTTGTACAATAATTAACTGCTTTTGTGTAGCTTCAGTTTTCCCAGTAACTGTTTAACCTGCAGCAGGCCATTTTAAACAGTTTTTATCTCATTACACTGTTTTAATCATAAAAATGTGTGTTTTCCATTGGTATCTACTGACAATGAGTGAGTGTGCCTGATCTCGCCTGAAAGGAAGTAGGAGGTTGAGACGGGCATTTCATCGTAGCTGTCAACATTTTCAACCAATTTAGCAAAGTGCAGAAAATTATGCAAATCACACAAGCAATGATCACACTGATCGGTCAAATGACTGGTTGTTGCCTGTAATTACGTTGATTCATTTCCTGAGAGAGAAACCAATTGAATGCAAATCCCTCCATCTTCTCACTCTGTATTTCTCAAAGTGTCGTTGGCAGCTATACACACTGTGAGTTGTTGCCGGAAGGTTACTGGTTATAATCCTTGATCGAGCTGAAAATAGACATGACATCCAGCTTTTATTTTAAGGCAGACAGCATTCATTTTGACTCATTTATTTCCATGAACAATCTGCACTTTGATTTCTAAGAAGTTGTTGACATTCGACACTTCAGTATCAACTTCCAAATGCAGAGTGATTGTGAGTACCAGACTGTGAAGGACCACGGCAGACCCGATGGCATGAACATGCTTTGCAGCATACTTTATTAGCACACACACGGTTGCTGTAACAGTACTCTCAATGGCTGCAGCTCTCCCGCTGCCAGCAATATATATCACCAACAACAACAACAAACACAGAACTCGGTACAATATTTAAGTCAGCGGGGCATGATTGCGGATGCCGTGCAGGTGCGTCCGCCTTCCCTGCACAGCATCTGCAGGCCACGCCCCGCCACACAGACATGCTGCTTTTCATATTTGAGAAACTGCTCATGTAAAGGGATTTTCCCCACACAACTCTTTCTATGTTTTACAGAAAATTATTACAAAAAGAAAGATTAAATTATGAATAAAATATAAACATCCAATGAGCAGCAGTTCTCCAGGTGAAAACGCCTGGTTGTTTTCAGAGGTCAGGGGAGACTGGTCATACTCCTTTGAGCTGAAAGGAAGGCAGAAGTAACTCAAATAATTACTAATTACAATTAAGATCCGAAGGAGAACATCTCTGAAATGAACACATGGACCCATCGTGCTCTCTGGAAGCCTGTTTCCGCCACAAAAAAAAAAAAAAAACCCTCAAAATTTCGAGAAAAGTAACTCGAAATTTTGAGTTAGTGCTGCCAAACAGTAATCTACGTGAATGATGTCATTTCCTTGTTACCAGGAAGCTGAAGCTCTTAGCTACAAATGCTACAGCTAAGCTACCAGTATTACAGCTACCAACTACCAGTCATGAATGCGCAAATTGCTGAGTATTTTCAGCGTGGCTTCACAAATGATGACATCCTTGTGTTATTAGCTGAATCACATGGTGTTACTATCAGCAAAAGTACTCTTGAAAGTGCCAATTTGTGGCGATCTGGTTTTGAGTGCACATATCCTGCGCCATATAATGTTGTGGAGAATACTATCTTTGAACACTTGGCCCACTTGGTACTAAGGTACACCTGGTACAATGTTCAGATGCCAAAGCTTTCATCACTGACCATGTATACCCTTTCATCCCTTCATAACAAAACTTTACCCATCTTTTTATGGGTATTTGCTGAAAATATTGGACCAAAGTTTTTGAGGAATGTTTCCAGGACCATGGTGTATCTATCCCATGAAGGCAGTTCTGAATGCAAAGGGAGGTCCAACCTGCTACTAGCAAAGTGTACTAAATAAAGTGTGGCCGAGTATATTTCCCAAACCATGTCCAAGCCTTTCAGACTTGGATTTGAGAAAAATCTGTGAAATACTGTAGTCGTCTGTAGCCTCTTAGGATTGTTTCTGATTCAAGTATCTCAAGCGGGGGGGAAAAATTGAGTTCCACTTATAGTGAAATGAAAGTCGCATCAACAGCCATAGATTTAAGGCAGAATGACATTCATTAATTTAAGCTACTTATGACTAATATATCTTTGGTCCTAATAAAGCCCTGAGCTAGTCCAGAAAAACTTTAATATCACACCAGAAACCAGTAGATTATGATTGAGCTCCTATAATGAGGCTCCAATACAGCAATGTCACAATCAAGTTTAACAATCCTGATTTTGGCAAATACACTGAATCTTTAATTTTGCTTAATTGTCAGTTAGCCCACCAGTCATACTTAGATCAGGATGAACGTGATAGCATAATAGCTGATTAGCAAATTTCCACAACCCTGCGAGTCTAAATCATGCAACCCTAACACTAAGTTTTAGAAGAATCAAAACTTGCAAAAATTGCATATTCTGATGGTTGGGGTAATCACCAACCATCACTCCACCAGGCTGAAGTTAAGTAAACGATCATGTAGTTTACTAGACATTTCACTAGACAGTTCAGCCTTCTTTAAACTGTTAGCAGTCGGACGTACCGCCCACGGGACATTGGATGGTTTAGGGGACTAATAGGACTGCTAAGGGGTTAAAGAAACTAGCTGCATGTGAATATGACAGAGCTCTGTCGTTCTGACCCAAAGAAACATGCCATGCTGTAAATACATTTCCCTTTTCATTTCCTATCTTTTCTGATGTGTTTTGTTCTTCATCACAGAAATTATCTCATGGAAAATGAAGAAACAGCGATAAAAATCTGAATCATCGGTCGGATTCCTGCGTTTTTTCAACTAATTATTTAGATTATGCAGCTAATTATTTTTATTACTATTTTTAAAATACTGAGGAAAAATAAATTTCTGACTCACATTTTCACCTTTCTGTGTTATACCAGCTGAAAATGAAGCATGTACATTTTATTTTTGTTTTTATTTTGAGGCACAGAAGAGTATCTGTCTGCCACAGATGCTCTTTCTTGGAAAGCTGAGCATTGCACTGGGCCTTGCTTGTATGTTGTTGCCTCATGTGTTTGAGTCACACAGGAAACAAAGTAGAAAAGTCCATCGTCCTCAGTTAAAACGACTGGAACTGGAGGTGTTTTGTTTGTCGCTCTAACAAAAGGAGACAGTGTCCCGGTGTTGTTGGTTTAAGGCTTCTTCTCTCTCTGAGCTCTGCCAAGTCCTGCACCATCCCGAGCCTCAGTCCCCTGCTGTTCCGCTGATTGCTTAATTAGAGGATTTTGTTGGCCGTCACTTCGTTTTGGGACGTTTCCCCAGCTAGGCACAGACAACATTTGGCACTGGCGCTGCTTGGATTCGTTTTTAACCTCCTTCACTGTGAGTGCCGTCAACACAATGATCCATTCTCGTCTCTGAGGCTTTCACAGGTACATTTAGGCTTCACTTTTACCCCTTCACAGTTTTCTTTCTGTTAAATGAAGTTTAACAATTTAAATTGGACTTTTTAAACATATATCTTGTTTTAATAAATGTTTTCAGAAACTAGTCACTAGTTTAACTTTATGATAAAGGCCGGGTTGTGTAAGCTTTGTAAAACATTGAGAACAAATCAGCTATAGACAAATTTGATGAAGATCCAGCTGAAAACAGGATGCTGGCACGGGACTCATAGTGACAGTTCAGTGGTGGGTGTTTTGGATTAGAACAACAACAACAACAAAAAGGCTCACTGTTCACTGTGGAGCAGCCCACTGTGAAGGCTTTGTTCATCAGCTTGAGCTGCCAGGAACTCGGTTTTAAAAATAAACCACAAACGCAGGGATGTAACCTCAGCAAATGCTTCTACACATGCTACAGTTATCACTTGTGTCACTTGCGGATTGTTAGAAAAATCATGTAGAAGAAATGAGGTCCAGAGGGATGTCGGTGATGGCAAATGGTGGGAGGGTCCATTTTTTTTGCACCCACATGAAAATAGCTGCCCATTGGATTAATTGCTTTGAATTGAGACACATTTATGTTTACCTTTGGGTGCAAATTCACAAAGTGGTGACGTCTCCAATATCAACTTAAAGATATCATTCCTTATCAATGATCCTAGATGAACCAGTGAATTTTCAACTACTTCCCCTTACTATCTCACTGAATTTGTTCCAGCCACAGCAGTCTGGTTTTAGCTCAGGCTCATCCGTAAATGCAGTCAGGATATGCTATGCTTTTTTTTTTTTATAATTTGAGTGTTAAAACCCTGAACATAAGTAAACATGAGTCATATTGCACATATACCTGACAGTCATGCCTTACTATAAATCTAAAAGCAGATTTCTCATGTAGAAAAACTTAATGAAAAATAAGACAACATCAGTTTATGTGAAACACTGGTGAAAATTTCAGTTTGTCCTCATTACATTGTCTACTCTGAGTATATTATAGCCTATGCTTTTGTGTCAGACTCTTCAATGATGTCTTGAAAATTTAAACTACATTCATAGCGTCTATTCTTTTTGTTTCCCTGCTTCCCGCACAATTTCACAGTGAGCTTTATCCAGCAGCTTTATATCAAAACATGACATTTAGTTTGAAACAGCCTGCTGTGATATTTGGTGGCATTTTGGATAATACAACATTTGTAAAACACTTTTCTTTTGATGCCACTGAAACAAATGGAATCTTGTCTTCGAAATAAAAAAACAAAACAAAAAACAGCCTACTTTGGATCCCTGGCTCTTGGGAATAAATTATCAAAGTAAGGCCATCTGACCCCTAAATAGGTCACAAAGCTCTGGCCTTTTGATGACTGAATCACTGTTTTGGTATCATCTATATATTTTTTCACTATCACAGTTTAAGATTTTATATTAAAACAACAGCTTCACAAAACGACCTTTCCTTCCTCATCTAAGATTCATATTTAATGTCTGGCTCAAAAATTTAAACTCAATTGAAGCTTCTTGTACAGAATTGGCATATTACTGTTTCTTTTTCTTCCAACTGGCTGTCCTTGACTATGAAAATGTTCTGCCTCTTTAACACGTCTTCAGTGTTCTGTATACCACGGTTCTTAATGCGTCATAAATATTTCAGATTTTCTACTCATCGTTGTTTTTGTTATGAAAAAGTTAGAAGGACTTTCTTACAGTCAAGAAGAACCAAACATCCAGTCTCATTCATTTATAAATGTATGCTGTTGAAACTTCCACACTACCTCAGATAGCTCCTTTCATTTGCTTTAACAACTACAATTCAAAATCTAATAAATCCTCCACCTTAGATATTGTCAGAGCACCTTTAACAGAGCTGGTTTGTGAAATTTCAGGCCTTCAGTCTATCTTCAGTACTTCAGTTGGCACTTATTACCATAATAAGCTCTACTAGTGACTCTGACCATACTGTAATTAAAATTTTAAAAGGCATTCGCTGTGCCATCTGTAAATACAGTGATAAAAGCCATGCATGAACATGATCCAGGAACACCCCCATCTTGGGATAAAGCTCTTTTAAATCAACAAAGCAAAGTGGAAAACTGTTCCTCGATCAGATGAGCTGAAATATGAATTGTAATCTTGGTAAATATAGATGCCATGTCCTGTGGACTAAAGAGGGACCATCTCGTTATTTCATCTTGTTACCAACAATTAATTTAATTTCATTATAATTATAGTGAGCATCTCTAAAGGTACGGGGGTGCTATGGAGCTGGCAGCTTTCATATTTGTAGAGGCATATTTGCAGTCTAGACCTTTCACCATTTGGAAATCTGGAACATCGCGACATGAAAAATACATGAAGAAAGACCAAGGACTGATATGCAGGAATGGGAGAATATTTTTTTACTGATCCCAGTAGGTCACATGAAAGGGTGAGTCAAGAACTCACAATGGTTTCACCCAAAACCTTCACCCCTTTCCACACCTTGACTCATGTAATGAGGCCCACTATGTAGGACTTAATTATGTAGGACTCTCCACCATTTGGTTTTAGAACTAAAGAAGCTTCTCAAATAAGAGAAGAAACATTTTCAAGTATTTTGAAGGATTCCCATCGCTCTTCTTTCCAAGCTCCTTAGGTTACCTTGACCTGCATCACTGCAGCCCAAACTTTTCTGGAATTGAGGTTGTGGTAAATACTTATTTGACATTCCCACACTAACCTTGGCAAAGCTGATTCCAGATAACATACAATGTGAATATTCAGGTCTCTCATGAAAGGAGATTTTTTAATCTCTGCCTGATTAAAAAAAGATGAAATGAAATAACAAGAAGCCCCAAAGGCTCTCTTTCATGAATAACAAAGGTATATAGGTCAAACATTTGGCTTTCTTCTTCATTTCAGCACCATTGTTGGTTTAAAAAAATGTGTAAAAGGAATATCTTAAGAAGAAGAACATAGTAGCATAGCCGAAACAAAAGACTTAAACCACCAAGAATTCATCACTATGCTGTGTATGCTCTACTACAGTAAATCCACAAGCAATTCAGCTCCGCATAAAAGTACACATTTTCATGTGTTTAGGGCCTCAGTCAAACAGGCTTAGAGAGATTACCACCACTTTACCCCTCCAGAGGAATGGACGCAATCGGCAACCACCACTCTCCCACTCCCCAAAGCCTGAACAATAGATTATAGCAGAAAGCTCCCTCCTACCTCTTCACAGTGATGATAATTATCATCAGTTAGTCTGACTGAGGCAGTTACATATAGTCCTTTCCTCATGAGTAGAAACCCTCCCCCCTCATTTGAACACATATTTATATGTATGAAGTGGTTCCCACAGTGACACATTGAGACAGCTAAACATGAAATTAATATTTATCATATAATAATTTACCAGATTGTTAATTTACTACTGCATAATTGTATCTCTCTGAAAACTTGTCAAGCTATAGTTTACATATATGGCTGTTCACTGTTCACCCACTAGGAAAGGTGGGTTTAGAGTCAAAGGTGAGGCCACACCTACCTTTGGCTAAGCCAGTCTAGTCTCTGTGGCACGTTTGGTTAACAGGGCTCCTGTTAACTGGAGCATTCGCTGGTTCACGCCTACCTGACAATGTATTTTTCCTTAACCACACCCTTTAAAATATGTACAGATTTTAAGGTACAACTTAAAGTGATTGTAGAACATTGATAGTTCAATAAAGGATGAAGTACTTGCATTACATACCAGTTAAACCTCAGCATAATCACCATTTACCAGTATAACATTAAAAATATTAACATTGCAGACCACTGTTTGGAGGAGAGGAGGGAAGTCACACCCATCCCTTAAGTGAGCCAGCCCAGTCTCTTTGGCTTTTTCCCAGCAGAAGAATGTCCATCACATACAGGTTAAATAATATAGTGTTCTCTGTGGAGTGCAATACCTGGAGCTCTAAATAGGAGATACCAAACAGCCTAAATGTGTTCACATTTTGGACCAAGGAGAGAAATAAGAGAAAGTAAAGGAAGCCATCTACACCAGCCATGAACGGCCATCACTGAACAGAGGTGGTGACTTATGACACCAGCCACCTACAGTACAGTCTTGAGATCCATTCCCAGCAGTTTGAACTCCACGTACATCTTGTCTCAGGTGATCTCAATAGCTTAGTAAATATCTCACAGAGGTTCTTTTTTCCCCTATTCGACCTCTTCATTAGGAGGCAGGAGAAATATCTTCACAAACCTAAAGAAGTCAGACTCTATAAGCTACTGTATGGGGTGAAGATTAAAGATATACCCACCAGTGGGTTGACCAGTGCAGTCTCTGTGGTGCAACTGGTTAGCACATTCAGCTGTTACCAAAAAGGTTGGTGGTTCAAGCTGACCCAGAAACGCCTTTGTTGATGTTGTTAGGCGTTATTTTATTTGCTGGGAGATTTTAAGGTACAACTTTAAATGATTTCTCAGCATTGAACAGATGTGGTGCCTTACAGCAGCAGCTAATCTCCACCTACAATTTTGTCTTGACATTCCATTACAGATACTTCAAACCCCACTGTCAGCACACAGATATATTTATATATATAATTATATAATATATATATATATATATATATATAATATTATAATAATTATATACTATAATAGTATATATATATATATGTATTTGCTACGGATTGAACTCCTACTTACTCTCATATCTCTTTGACAGAATAAAGAGCTGGTCCAGTGTCCCATGCCTAGGATGAACACTGCATTCTTCCTCCATAATCTAAGATTTCACTAATCTGAGATTACACTCTAATTTCTTGTGCGATGGTATTAACTTTCCCAGGGAGGCCGAGAAGTGTGGTCCCCCTGAATTTAACACACTCTCCAGTCCCTCTTTTTTTTAAAACAGGAGCCAGTCAGATCCCAACTTCCATATGTAGTTGTTAACAGAGATGTGCCAACCAGGATAGGGCCTTAGGTCCAACACCCCAGAGGTCTAAGGTGGATGAGAACCACAGGTCACCATCTAAAAATATATATTCCCTCATGTCGCTGGGAGTTGCTGAGTGAAACAGAGGTGTGTCATGTTGCATAGAAAACCCTCTTGTAATTGTTGGTTGGTAGTAGATTGTGGTGGACTCATGTAGTGTTCTTGCATAACACTGACTTATTTGCAAACAACCACTCATTAAACTGTAGTAATTACATATCTATTAATATATTGCTAATTTACTACTTTACAATGCAATTTCTCTTGTAAGCTGTCTATAGCTGCTCAGTCTTGACCATTCACCCACTGGGATATGTAGATGGAGAGTGACAGGTGATGCAAAACCAACTGAAAACGTCAGTTTTTGTGGTGCAGTTGGCTGTTAAGTGAAAGGTTGGTGGCTCATGCCCACCAAGAGACACAGATTCCATTTTCCACATTTGTATAATTACTGCCTATCAAATATCATTAGCCTTACGGGCTAGTCTATACAGGAGTATAATGGGCCACATGTGACCCGACCCAGCCAAACCCACTCTCTGTGATGTAATTGGTAGGTGTAATCACCTGTGATTCAGGCCCACCCTGGAAGGAAAACCTCATTTACCTGAAGCCCTGCAGCTCTTCAGCTTCTATAAGTGTAAGATTCCTATGTGGTTAGCTTCCTGTAGAAAAATCAATTCTGAGTAGTCAGAGTACATGTGTTTGGCATGTATAAAATCTCCACCTACAAATGGACTTTTGATGACTATGAGGTAGAACACAACATGAACTCCGGTGCTTTTACTACCCAAGGGCAAATCAGTTTCCCAGATCTAAAGAAAGAGTAAAAGAATTACACTGTCAGAGCTCAAGTATGTCTGAGTATTCTTATTCACAGTTAACCTCCTCCTTTTTTTTAAGTGACTCGTGGTGTAGATGGTAAATAGACTGGTTCAAGTATATGTCACTTTGTTAATTCTACCTAAAAACAAATTTTAACACATTATAAATTATGACTATTCACAAAGTCTTTAGCTTTACTCAATAGTTTGTGGTTTCTTTTTCCAATAAGTCATCTGTCATGTTAAACAGACAGGGTGTTTAACATGACATTTATTGTATCGGATGCACTAATTAACTTTTAGGGAGGAGGATACTTGAAAGAAAAAAGTTTGCATTTTCTTCTCATTTTTATACCAAATTGCTTTGTTTTCACAAATTAAAATTCCTTGCATTGGTGCTGTGTCAGACCAAAAAGAAAAGAAAAAAAGCATAAACCTTCTGTTTACCATCTAAAATTACAGTAAAACAGTCATGAACACAAACTCCTCCACACCTCTTGATAAATAGCTTCAGCCTGTTAAACCTATGCGTCATGTCAGAAATCCAAAATAAAGCTCAAGCTGAGAGCTCCAAATGCTTTGACACACCACTTGACACCTTTTGAATTAGCCTGCAGACATTTACAGCAAAGCAACACTCACACTGAGCTCACACAAGGAATCGAAAAGTTTAGAAATTAAAGTCCTGCACTAAGTTTAGGAGGTGCAGAATAATAACTAGAATAATTAGATTATAAAAAGTCAAAACACAAATTCTTGTCTTTGATGTTTCATTTAACAGACGGCTCCAAAACACATGCAAACTCCAAAACACAACGGAAGTGCTTCAGGACGCTAGGGGCAGAGTTGAGCTTTTGTTACCTAGTAACTACACAAGCCAGGAAGTACCAATGACCGGATTTGGGCTGTATCCCAATTCTGCAGCCTTAAAGGCCGCATTTTAAGGCCGATTACGTCACAGCAACACAACGAAGGCTGTCCCAATTCAAAGGCTGCTCGAAATGCGGCCCTCAAATGCGTCCTTCATTTCCCTGAATTTTAAGGATGGGCCGGTATAGCCTTCATGGCCCAACATATCCCAGACTTTATAGCACGGCGGTGGGTGTGGATAATTTTGCTGAAAAAAACGGTGGAAGCAGAGCGGACGAAGAGTAAACTTTTAAAAGTAAGTACTGAAAATTATGTCACTTATTTATGCGTAAATGTTTTTATAATGAAGAACATTAAAACATTACTGTAGGCCACATGTCGGGAAAGTTATGTGCCATTAGCGATGTTTGTACTAACTTGGTTTTAAAGCCTTTACTTCAAAATATACGCCGTTCAATAGTTGGCCTTAATCTTACAGAGAATCTGATGATTTTATAGATAATTAAAGTCAGTCACACATCCGCAAACACAACAAGCTGAAAGTCAGTGATGCTGCTCAGTTTGCAGTTCTGAATATCACGGCACAAGCAGGATTCACTGCACTGTTAATGTTAGCTATGTTATATTGCTGCCTCTGTTTGGTGGTGTCGAGCCAAACTGACTTTAACGTGTCTTTGAATGAGCTGACGGTTCACTCATTAAGCTGAAAGAAAGATGCTTTAATCACAGGAGTCACACATGTGTCCACTGCACCATCTGGGAACTCTTCTTGTTTTGTAATAACACAAACACTAAATCCTCCTTCTCTTGTGCTGTTTTGTAACAGTGTACACCTGAGACTTTCACCTGTCTGTCTGTCCTGCACTCTCTCTCTTTTTCTTTCTCTCTGATTGTGTAATAAAAGTATGAACATGTGTTTATAAGTTACACTTGTGTTTGAATCCTGCAGCTTATCACACATTTGATTTCCATGTGTGACAACTGCAAGTGTCCAGAGTGAGGACAGACTGAGGGACCCACTGCTGCACATCATCTGTGAGGCTTTGCACCCCTGATGATCCACCAGGACAAACTCAGCAGTGTGTGAGGAAGAGGAGGAGGAAGAGCCAGCAGCAGCTGACAGATGGAGAGAATAGACAGATTGTTCCCTGTTTGTGAAAAACTGCTAGAAAAGTTTAAAATAACTAATTGTCTGTCCTGAATCAGTCTTATTAGGTAATGTTCAAATAATGTTATCATCCCAGTGTTTTCAGTGTGGGAGAAAGTGAAAGGCAGCAACAAGTTTAATGTTCAGAAAAATAAAGTATGTATCAGCAGCAGAATGGAACTAAAAATAAATGTTTGTTCCAGTTCTATGAAGCTTTGAGTATTTTGGATCAGTAGCACTGCTGTGTTTGTTGCATCATATTGCTGTAATTGTTTATGCTTTATATATTCTGAGGTAAGTTGATCTATAGTGTTATATCATATTCTATAAGGATGTTATGTGTTTGGATACTTTCTGCCCAGTTTGACCCATTTACAGAAGTCAGCCTGTTTAAGGCTCTGATATCTATTCTGTGTGACTTAAAGTGTCATGGTCCGGGTGTGTGCCAGTGTGTCTCCCTCCGAGCCGGCGTCTCCACCGCGGGGAGGGGCCTCAGTGTTTTTGCTGATCGCTTACACCTGTGGGTAATTAAGCCGGGGACTCATAAGGCCAGCGTATCTCTGTATCTATGAAGCGCCTTGAGGCGACTTTTGTTGTGATTTGGCGCTATATAAATAAAATTGAATTGAATTGAATTGAACTCAATCTCTCTTCGCCAGATTCTCTGCTAACATCATTACACCCAACTGTCAACCCCTGTCGAAGAGCACCTACTTGGATGCTGGACCATCTGGCAGTCCCACAAGCTATTACCCAAATTACCTACCTGCCTCTCTGCCTCCACGCCAGGAGTTTTTTGGATTTCACACCCGGACTACTCACCCCTCTACGTCATCTCCGACCTCTTTTGGCAAGTACGCAGTATGAAGGAGGATTCTGAACCAGCAACATATTCATATGTCTCCTTATCCGTATCTGAACATCTGCACTCTGTTACAGTGACCCCGACCTTTTCCTGGATCAAATGTGACTTGCTTTCCAGTCCAATCCCTGGAATAGCTGTCCTCTCTGACCCAGACCAGATCATTACTTAGTTTTAGTGGTGGAACGTCGTACTTGTCTACTCTCACCTTTTTGTTTATGAATATTTGTGGAAACATTAAACTTTATTTTTAAAATCTACTTACTAGCTGTTCGGCGTCCTGCGTTTGAGTCCTGTCACTCGTCCAAAACGGTCTCGGCCGTAACATAAAGCAGTTATGACATGGTCTGATTTTCTCACCCAATAAAGGAATATTTAATATATCAGTCTACTCTTCATTTTATCAGAAACAGTTATCACAGCTCGTATATTTTCTTTTTATAAATATATGTAAGCAATGGGCCAAATTTAGTAATGCCAACATACTGAAGGAACAACATTTGTCTCTTATATATGATACACCTATAGATGCACTGTCAAAGATACTTGTCTTTGAGTGAAGATTTAAGGTGATAAGACATATAAATAACTGCAACTTGAATCTGTACTGAAGCTCAGTATTTGACACAGAGTTCAAGTTCACTGCCGTAATAGCTAATAATGATTAATATAATAAATATAATATTGGCCATATTATATTTACATTACCAAAGTGATATGACTTTAGTCTCATGAACAACATTAGCTAATTGTTATTTACTAACTAATCTTAAATGACTGTTCAGTACAGAAATGAAGCCCAAAAATCATGTTTTACAGTCCTGTGGTCTCAGCCTCAGATACTTATCAAATCACACAAAGCTCATGTAGAAACAAATGAACAAAATATGTTCTCCTTCATTTCTGTCAAACAAAGCTGTATGACACGTTTCCAGCAGTTAGTATCATGGTTGTTAGGACACCTGGGCAGCGCGAAGGAGACTAGACCGTCCCATACAGCCCATGTGTTTGCAACAAACTTGCCGTTTATTTTGCAAATCGAGCTCAACACTGCCCCTAGCGTCCTGGAGCACTTCCGTAGTGTTTTGGAGTTTGCATGTGTTTTGGATCTTATACATGTTTTGGATTTTGTACGTGTTTTGGATGTTGCATGTGTTTTGGAATTTGCATGTGTTTTGGAGTTTGTACTGCTTTGTCTCTAGGGGCCACCGTATCATAAGGTGTATTAGACCATATTAATTACAAGGTTTTCGCAACATTTTTCAGGTTGAAAGTCAAATAATATAAACTTTTCTGTTAATTAAATTGTATTAAAATATATTAAAATATTTCATAGTTTTCACAGTTCGATAAAGGCCAGTGGAACTCTGAGCCACTGGCTGTTAGGTTGGACACTCAATTATTATTATTATTATTATTATTATTATTATTATTAACAATTAACATAAAATCTTGTTTTCAGCAGCACACAAATGTTGCATCAAAGCACAGGGCAAACTTCTGATATCCTCACTTTTTTTTAATTGTGCAACATACTCCAAAAATGTAGCTACACCCCTCTTATGTATATGATCTGTTTGCGTACCACAAACACATTTTTTCCCTCTAGCTTGCCAACTGCTGCTTCCAAATAGAGCACATTTCATTCATAATGTTGTAAATCCAAGCCCATTATGTATTCATGATTTGAATCCTGGGTTGTGCGAAATCCCAGAAATAAACCTTAGACAAAGAAATCTGTGAACTAAGGTGTAGGTCTTTAGGTTATGTTGTGGTGATCCTCGAGTTGGGGATGGTGTTCATACTGGCAGTGCAAAATTAAAAGCAATGGAAGATGGACAAGAAAAGTTCAAAGCCATCAGGTGCTCAGTTTAGAAAAAAGAGAAAAGAAGAGGAGGAGACACGAGCAAAAGATACAGGTAAGCAGATGTATCATTGGATAATGACAGGTCATGTATCCTGAAACAATCAGAATCAGAATACTTTATTAATAAAGAGGGAGTGTTCGCCCAGGGCATCAAACAGGCTAGGACCACCCCTGCCATGAGCTGCCACCTCGCAATAAGACCAGGCGTATTATGAGGTTCCATTATATTTTAGGGTTTAATTAATTTAACTTTTCTTCTATTGATCTTAATTATTCTAAAAATTAACACATCGATTCATGAATATCAGATTTTACATCATTGTTATTTTAATATTTTTTGCTATCATATTTTTTTAATGCTTTTTGCTTAATTATTTGGCTTACTAGGTACGCCTGTTCAACCTGTTTTTTGATGCACTCACTAAAATTGGAAAATTGCCTGGTCTGATGAGTCTCGGATTCTCCTGCAACATTTGGATGACACAATCAGAATTTGGCATAAACAACATGAAAGCATGGGTCAATAGTGTAGGGGAAAGACTACGCATCTAGGGAGCAGGAGTTGGGAGTAGACCCCCCACTCCCCAGGCTAAAACCACGCCGTGGAATCAAGCCTGTCAAGCTCGAACACAAGCATTTCACTACATATTGTACTCTGTATGATTGTGTATATGACAAATAAAGGTTGTTTGTTTGGATGAGAAGCCTGCAACTTCCTCTGCAGTGCTTTAATGGCTCCATGCTTAAGCTGTGAACTGGTGCCACAAGCTGTTTATCTTGATGCTCGCAACTCCCGTTAAACCCCGTTTTCCAGTTCTCTGGATATTAGGCTCACATTTGCCCTGCGTTTGAATTTGACTTTGTTGATATCTTGCTGGTTGTGCCTCTCTTTTTAATACAGTAGGTTTCTTGTCACTCTTGCTTATGTTTTGGATAAATGTGTCAAACTTTCTTTTTCTACGGTCTGCGGTTTTTCATAGTTAACGTCCATTCAAGCAAAGCCAGTCTTGTTTTCATTTTGTTATTTCATGAAAAGACATGAACAGCAAAGTGATTTGTCTTGGAGTCAAATTTTTTTTCTCCCTCCTGAATTGTAAGCCTTTTCTTTTTTTTCTTTTCTGTTTCTGTGACTTCTTTGAAATCAGTCATACAAGCCACAAACTGAAATGCAGGGAAGTATAAACAGAGCTGACTGTGATTGATTGCAGTTTAGTTTGTGAGGAAAGATTAAAACAAACCTCTGAGGACTTCTTTTTCATGTTCGGGGTTAATGTGACATTTGGGCTCAATCTTTAGATGAAATGTACTCTGGGAAAGAGATTGATGTCCTCTGGTTGAAGACTGGGGCATGGCTGGGGCGTCAGTATAAGCATATGTCAAACTCAAATGACAGGAGTGTGTTTGTTTTTTAGTTGTTTTATTCTGTATGTTTGCATCGATCTCATGTTTAATAAAAAGCAGTGGTGACCTCTGCCTGGAACAACCTTTCAAAGTCCCTAAAGCAGAGTTTAAAAAAATAAAAAATAATATAGATTTTCAATCCAGAAATCAATGTCCTGAACTTAATGGCTTGTCGCCCTCAAATCTATGATGATTTTTAAGTGCAGCTCTTCTCATCTGACTTTCCTATGGTGGTTATTGAGTGACAGTGCGGGTAATGCAAAAACAAATGAGAACTCAGTTATTGGCTTCAGTCAAATGGAAAACAACAGATTGTACTCTCAGATTAATTTACACAGAACAGCTTTACCAGGAATTTTTCTGACATTTCAGACATTTTACCAGGTCTCAGATTTGAAAAAAGAGAACATTTTTTGTTTTTCTTTTAGTACATCGGTTCACTCCTCACTGTGTGCAATAATCTTTCAGTACATCCCCTTCTCAAGTTGTGCATGCAATCAGTCTACGATTTGAACAGGACAATTTTTTGGGCTTACAGAGAAGTGATTGATGAGCTTTTGGATGGATGATCAAAGGCACACGTTACTACTTTGCATAAATCTTTAACTAAGCATAGGGTTTGGTAATATGTACAATATATAT
>NW_024583137.1:67976-74032 GCF_018398535.1 Haplochromis burtoni | reverse complement strand
GAGATATCAGCCACCTCCTCTATCTGCCGGTGGTACATACCGTGCAGGGGCCTGTCCTTCCATGATGGTTCCTCGTCTCCCTCCTCTTTCTTGGGTTTCTGCTGCCTGAGGTATTCACTGAGCACTAGGTCAGTTGGGGCCATCTTCCCAATGTATTCTTGGATGTTCGTTGTCTCATCCTGGACTGTGGTGCTGACACTCACCAGTCCCCGGCCCCCTTCCTTCCGCTTAGCGTACAGCCTCAGGGTGCTGGACTTGGGGTGAAACCCTCCATGCATGGTAAGGAGCTTTCTTGTCTTTATGTCAGTGGCTTCTATCTCCTCCTTTGGCCAGCCTATTACCCCAGCAGGGTACCTGATCACGGGCAGGGCGTACGTGTTGATGGCCCGGATCTTGTTCTTACCATTCAGCTGACTCTCACGATATGCCTGACCTCTGCAGACTTGATATATATATATATAATTATATATATATTATAGATATATAATAATAGTAATATATATATATATATATATTATAATATATACATACATACATACATATTAATCTCAGAGGGATACAGGTCACAGTATGCTCGAGGATTTTTGTGTGTTAAAATTTGTTTTACTTTTGGACATTTTCAGTTGTTTTCATTTTAAGATGATATCACAGATGATATCATTTAATTTAAAATGCTACATATTTATTTACAGTTTGTTATGTAAGCCTGTTCAAGTACTGTGTCTGTGGTGACAACCTCCTGAAGGTTGAGCGGTGCATCAGAATAAGGAAGAAAGGTAACTTAAGTCACTTTGAAAGTGGCATGGTTGTTGATGCCAAACAGGCTGATCTGACTATTTTAAAAACTGCTTTTCTACTGGGACTTTTCCACCACCAGTTTCAAGGGTTTTCAAAAAAGAGAAAAGCCAGTGAGCAGCCATTATCTGGGCGAAAAGGCTTTGGTGATATCAAAGGTCAGAGGAGAAGTGCCAGATTGCTTTGAGCTAACAGGAAGGCAACAGCAACTCAAATAACAATAAAGTTGAACGTACAACACAAACCTTGAAGCAGATGAGTAGATGATAAATAAAAGATAGTCATATCATTTTAGTTTGGATGGATGGCTAGAGGATAAAGTGATAAAGAGATGGAAATATATATGTGGAAAATGAATAGGGAACAGAGAAATCAATGTGCAAAAATTAATAGATAAAGGAATGGATTATTTATTGATGCAAACGCAGACTGATGGACGGATAAAAAATAGACATCAAAAAGCAGTGCTTACATTGCCTTTGTTGGGCTTGAATTTACCCCAGAGTCTTCCATCACTCATCTTTCATCATTTCCATTTTTATCCTCCTCACTCCCAAGTCTTCTATTTTTATCTTTTTCCTATCTTTCTCCTCCATCTTTTTTTTCCCCATTTCAGTATTGCCTTGGCAATTTTTTCCTCCCTTAGCAGCGAGTTGAAAAGTTCAAATAATTCTAGAGGAAACTGGAGTTTAAAGTTAGCATAAGCCCACAGAGACGATGCCAACAGCAATTTATGGTCATTAAATTAACAAATGATTTATTCTTTATGTCACACTTACTGATCATCTATGTGGCTGCTTTGCTTTGTGTGTGGTTTCTGACCACATATTTTATAGCTGATAAAGAAGAAAATTATGCATTAGTCAGACGTATAGTGGTAAATAAAGAAACACTGAGAAATCACTGAGTGGAAGTGGAGACAATTTTGGAAAACTGAGTGGGTTTTATGTCAGGGGAGGGGGCTATTTATGGAAAACTTTCAATTTGTGTATGTTGCATGCGAATGATAAACCAAACCACATTCTTTGCTTTACAAACTTTATTCCAAGTTGTTGTAATTTACATGTGGCTGCAGCTTTTCAGCTACACCCTAGAAACCAAAAGCAACAACCTAGTCAGGACCCATCTCAATCCTTCAGGGGGAG
Organism: Haplochromis burtoni; assembly: GCF_018398535.1. NCBI lineage: Eukaryota > Metazoa > Chordata > Actinopteri > Cichliformes > Cichlidae > Haplochromis > Haplochromis burtoni. The sequence continues at coordinate 72,092 of NW_024583137.1, read as the reverse complement.
GCATCATGAGCCAATGCAGCTCAGGTGTGTTTGCCCCCGACCACAACCCACCACAGTGTTGATACCTGTATTTACTTTATTGTGCTAAATAAAACACATAACAAATCATCTACAAGCTAATAAGAAATGTCAGCAGTGAGAAATGTAAAACTAAAAATTTCATATACCATTTTCACATTAACCATATTTTAATATAATATTTTAAAAATATACTCTGGGATCTAGTCCTGTGTCAGATTGGTGACCTGCCCAGGGTATACCATGCCGTTCGCACTATGGTAGCTGGACGGGTCTCCAGCTTGTGGATGGTTGGATTACAACAAAAATGGAAAAAGAATCTTTAAAATGTCAAAAACAACAGTAATTAAACTACACACACAGCAGCCTGAACCACTGATAAGATTTTCTGTCCATATTACTCAACCACAAGAATTTTGCAAAGTCATGTCATTCTGCCAAAATAGGACATCTTAAGAGTATTTGTGAAAATAATGGGGCAAGTAAAGATATTCCAAGGCCTTTTCGGGCTCATTTTAAGGTTTTGTGTTTGAATTAGATTGAGGTAAACTTTTAGGCTTGGGGAACATATTACATCCTAAAGAGTACATGTAAGAAAATGTACATTTTTCAGACATTCAATAACTAAACCTTCTGTCAAAGGCACAGTTATCAGAGAAAGAAAGAGACAGTAAAGTTTAAAATAGACACACTTCAGTCACTCTCTGAGTCAATTCTTCATACCTGTCTCTAAGTGTTCGTTTTTCTCTGGGACATCTTTCTATAATGCATCTGTAAACACTAATCATCTTCGCCTCTCCCTGTCATCACTTCCCTGTTTTGTTCTTTCTGACATTTGTCTCTGACAGAGTTTTTCCGCCTACTTATATGACTCATTGTTCCATCTCAGATGCTGATGTTTCTACCCCTGAAATTAATATACTCAAACTTTTCTAGTCTTTCCGCTTTTGTTCCCTCGAGCAACAACTGCCATTACAGCCCTGCCAAATGACCAGACTGTGTTAGTTGAGGTCAAACTTTACCCTCAACTAGAAACATAAGGAGGTGGTACAGTGAACAATATGAGGAAACAGAACAACATGCTATTAGTGATGGACTTGGCCTTGCCCTTTTCTCTGGCAGGGGTCACCATGAACATAAACATGGTCTGCTCTGGCAAAGATAACTTCAGTGGAAAACTGAAAGCTCTGGGTACTGTTTGGCTCTCTTGGTTGATAGTTTTTCAACTGTGTGTGGAAAGAGAATGACATGTGCCTGTGGCCTGGCAGAAAATAATGGAAGGTATTATATTAGGGTGGCAAGAACAGCACTGCGACTCAGTCCCCAAGGCCGGCAACCAAGGGGCAGACCAAAAAAGGCGATGGATGGACTGAATTAAAGACGATGTGAAGAAGATCGGCACCAACCTGAACAACGCCCTTGACAGTGCCGAATGGAGGCGGCTTTGCAGAAAAGCAGACCCCGCAGAGCGGGAATAACGCTAGGAGGAATAAGATTGTATTAGGTTGGAGAACTCCTCATCATCTCTCAGAAAGCTTTTGTTGGGAAATGAAGCTTCCACAAATGATCAAAACCTGGATCTGGACCATTTTCTGTCACATAGATTAAGGTTTAGCAACCTGCTAGAAACATTCCTCTCTTTACTAGACTAGACAAGATCTCTAACCTCTTTAGCGTGTTTTGAATATACTAGTTATCACAAATAGCCTTGTTATTACGTCTTGATGCATTCTCAATCATCCAGGAAAGTAAATCTCCAAAAGTTGATTCTGTTCATCTGGACGTAAGGTATTCTGATTAGAAGTGAAAATAAAACCAGCTGGCTCCCCTCATCTACAACTGTTTCCATAAAACTTCACCTAAGCCAGTGCTACTGTAGTGCTAGTATTTCTACCTGCAACTCATAGTTCACACCCATTTATAGTGATGTAGACTTTCTGATATACCCAAAGCTTTGACTTCTAGCTCAGCATCAGTCTGCCTGTTAACAAATGTTTCCCCAAACTGGATGCTGCTAAAGTACTCCAACAAGGAGCAGTAATTTTCTCTATGTCTTACTTATATTGGTACATAAAAAATTTTAAGTTAAATTTTAAGCATGGGCTCTATTTGAAAGAAAGTGCCACATAATTTACTCTTAGGACTAGATCAGGTGACCCTGAATCTTTCCTTAGCTACAGTGTAATAGGGCTAGGTTGCCGGGGCTTTCGATGACATGTGTCTCTTCTTCATTTACTTTTTTCACCGCTCTGCATTTAATCATTAGTTTTTATCAGTCTTTGGCTCTCTCATGGCTCCCCCCTTTCAACCCCAGCCAGTCAGGGCAGATGGCCACTCCTCCATGAGCCTAGTTCTGCTGGAGGTTTCTTCCTGTTAAAAGAGAGTTTTTCTTTCTCACTGTTGCCAAGTACTTGCTCATAGCGGGTTGTCTGATTTTTGGTATTGTAGAGTCTTTATCAAACTGCTAAATATGAAGTATCATACCAACCCAAGTTCCTATAGGGATTAATAGCATTCACTCTTGGACAGATTAAGATGACAATATAGTAATAAAGTAAAACTCAAAGATTACATCATGACTGGGTTTTATTATGTGTGTCACAGCACAAGTTAATCCTCATTAAGGTGACCTTATGTCATCATGGGAATCTCAATTCTACACCTCAGTTAATCCCACGGACACATGCACACACATTTCATTATCACTGTCGCTGGTTAATTTCTCATTTAATATAGATGGTGACCTTCTGGGCTCCTGGTGGAACTAATTGCCTCCCAGAGGCAGAAACAATCATCAGACCTTCAAAGGCCAGACAAAGACAACGTCTGGACGGACATGGTCGTGCTGCCAATTAGAAACCTCGCAATCGGCCTGTCGACCTCCACGGATCACGGCATTCTTAACAAGCAGGAAACAGACATTTGGGGATTTTTAAGCTAGAGAGGCGTCGCCCTGGTTATCTGAATCCCAGCATGTCATTTACGTCAAAGCACAATGTTTTTGTGAATCACGCAGAGGGACTGCTGCACAGAGAATCATCACTCTTCAGTTAATTGAGACCCAGAGTATTAGAACAGTGACTCAGCTACCTTATTTCTTTTTTGCACTCCTTTGACTCCCTTTTTCCTTTTAGAAACTTGATTCTGTTCACCTGGAAATTGTTTTTGAGTGAATTTTCTCTCACTGAAAAACAACTTTCTGGGATTTCCTAACCTAGAGGATTTAGGATACATCAAGACACTTTTCCTTTCACTTCCTATTGTTAAGGTTTTCCTCAGTTTGGCTATTTTAGCATTTCCAGCTCAATGGTATTTCTTCCTATACTTTGCTGAAATATATTGCTTGATTTAAGGTTCAAAATAATCGTCTTTTACACTAGGCCATTAAGCAGCTGCTAGCTGCCTGCTAGGATTCACATAAGCTAATTGTGTCATGGTCCTGGGTCGTTTGACCCAGTGTTTTGAATTTTCATATATTTTGATGTTTATGCTTCATGTTTAAGTGTCATTTAGTTATCTTAAGTCCATGTGTCTTAGTCTATCATTCGTAGCATGTCTGTGTCCCGTTAAGTTTCCTGTTTTATTGTGAAGAGGTCTGGTGTTCTATGTTCAGTGTGTTTAGTTTCACGTCCCCTGTGGCGTCATTATGTTCATTCGAATCAGCTCTTTCTCCATGTGTTTCCACTTCCCCTGATCACTTCCTGTGTGCATTTAGTCAGCGTGTTTTCATTCATTCCTTGTCCATTCATTAGTTTTGCCTGTTATGTCATGCCATGTTTCCAGGTCTATGAATTCACGCCAAGTCTTCGTGTTTCAGGTTTTCCACATCAGGCATCCAGGTTCTTGTTCAAAGTTTTTTTTATATTTAGCTCACCAAGTTTAGGTTCTAGCTTAGTTTTGCCTTTTTGTACTGTTTTGCCATCCTAAAATAAACTGCTCGCCCTTCGTCAAAATCAAGTTTCATTTTCATGTGTCTGCACTTGGGTCCACTTCCTCCCTCCAGATTGTCTGCTTCCACAAACTGAGACAATTTGGAGTTATTGGAATGGACATGTACACTTGGTGCATTTACTGTATGACTATATTATGGCTTGCTGT